>NW_017259264.1:135715-138609 GCF_001594045.1 Atta colombica | reverse complement strand
TATATATACCCAAAAGATAGATAAATAAGTAAGATTTAGATTATAAATAGTAAGAAAGATTAAACTGTGACTCAGAAGTAATATCATAGGAAATTATAAGATAAATGCATATAAAATTGAAATTGAAAGTTTGAAAACTGATAAAGTAAAGTGTATCAAACGTTGCCATGTCAGAAACTATATGTAAATATTTTTTGATGTGACACATTTACACTGTTAGTTCTAAAACTTTCAATTTCAATCTTTAATTAACTATATTTTACTTTTGTGTAATATTATTTTAATTTTTGAATCGCAGTTTAATTTTTCTTGATCTTTCGAAACAGTAAAATATTGTGTATAATATTATGTATATTACTTTTGTGTGATATTTTAATTTCTGACTTGTCGTTTAATTCTTCTTACTATTTATAATCTGACATCTACTATCTTTTTCGGGTATACAGGGATATACTATCAATTTTACTGAAAAACTGTAAGAGATGAAATTTGTTCATTTTCTTCTTATAGAACTCTCTGAATTTTTTCAGAATTTTTATCAACTTTTTGCTGCATTTTCTCAATTTTATCAACATAAGAAAATGATATTTGAGTAAACAATTATTAAAGACCAATTTTCGGTAATTTTTAGCAATTAATATTTTGTTAACTATTGCGAGAATTGCAAAATGGTAAAGGACTTGCCATCTCAGTTTAGTCCGCTCTACATATCACGAACTCCGTCAGAACAATTATCGGACATCTAGAATATATTATATATCTTCTTTGACGCTCCTTTGATGCACTCTATTATATATAATTTGTACTATTCACTCTAAATCTGGCACTTTTTTCATCACTCTTTAATGGAGAAATGATTAACCATCTCACATGCATCGCAGTCACTTAGATTATAATGCGCAAAAGAGCATATATGTATTTGTATCTCTAATTTCTTTAATCTATTCTAATAGATTAAAATTAGCTGAAATGTTTTTCAATGTAATCTTAAGTTATTACGTATTAAATTTCATTATATGAAAAAGCATACTATTGGGTTGTCCGGAAAGTTCATGCCGATTTTGAAGGAAAATTTAAACGCAGAAGATTTAAATTTTAGTATACATTTATTAAATTTAAATCTTTTGCGGCATGAACTTTCCAGCGTGGATATTTACAGCGCGATTCCTATAGATCATTTTTTTTATTTTTTAAATAATTTTTAATTCTTAGTAATCTTATTTATCTATTTATAAACTTTTAAATTATGTTTAAAAATAATCATAAACATTTTAGTTGTCACTGGCTCAACTGACGGTATTGGTAAAGCTTATGCTAAAGAATTAGCAGCAAGAAACATGAATCTAATATTAATCAGTAGAAACTTAGAAAAATTTAAACATACAAAAGATGAGATGCTGTTAATAAATTCAAAAATCCAGGTGAAAATTCTTGCGGCGGATTTCGCTGAAGGAAAAGATGCTTTTACCAAAATCCATTCTCTTTTGCAAGATATTTCCGTTGGTATATTAGGTAATTAAATTAATTATTATTCTCACTGTAACAATTTGGTAGTTGTAGTTCATGGCCAACACAAGATTAGAAAAAAATTACTAAACATCCATGCATGAACTGTATTTTTGAAATATAAGTTTTTTGGAAAAAAAAGTTTTAGCTTGTTAAAAAATAATATTATATAACTCTAATTATTAAAAATCACTTTTTGTTTAGTTAAAATTCATTTTAATATTATTTTAACATTATCATGATTAACATTATTATTCTGCTTGGATATATTTTGCAATTTCCAAAAACAGTTTTGATTTCTATTGATTTCTATGACAATAAAATCTAACTATAAAATAAATTTAATATAAATCAATATAAATCAATTTTTTACAATCTATTATTTTTGAAAGTGATATAACTTGCTGTCAACATAAATATTTTTTACTTAAGTAATGCTTATAAAAATTAAATAATAATATAGTAAAATTATGTTTCTCTTAATGCCCGATTTGGTACATTTGCGAGTTGATAACGTCAGCTAAAAATATCAGATACTAGCTATATGTTCTGGTAATTATACTTTCCGCTAATATGTGGATAAGTCACTAAGATACGGAAAAAAAGTAGATCCAACATCGGCTTGATCGACAAAATTTATTAGTACGAGAAAAGAGAAATAATATAAAATAAAGTAAATAAATAAAATACGAGAATGTCAAATTTATATGAATTGATATTCAACTGATTCTATTCATTCCAATAAGTAATATCATGTTGTTCATCAAGATCAAGAAATTCAAGAAATCTTGTCTTGATTTTATCTTGAATCAAAATAAGACTTAAACAAGAAATTGAAAATTGATTTCAAAGCAAGACAAGAAATTGTTATCAAGACCAAGATTTCTTGATAATAAGTCAAGAAATTTCTTGAAATTTCTTGAATTTCCGTGACAGTTTTTATTTTTAATATTTTATTTTTAATATTTTATTATTTTAATATTTTATTATTTTATTTCTGATTCGAAAAGTTTTGAATAAGTTAGGTTTCAACATTTCCAGTTGTATTTATTGGTATTTAATAGGTTATATAATATAGAAATGTATATTCATAACAATTTCACTAAATAGCAAAATAGCATATATGAGCAGAATGTAAATCGATTATTGAAAAAGTGAAGTTTCTGATTTACTAAATTAAATCATACATCTTTGTTGTACCAGATATTAACTTTTACATTTAGAATAATAGCCTAATTTGCAAGCTACTATTATCTATTGTATTTATGTTTTTATTAACTGTAGTCCATTGTATCATATTTTATATCTATTATTTTGTTAATATGTAATCTTTTTCATGTAATTTTGCAATAAACTAAAAAAAATTAAAATTAAAATTAAATTAAAAT
>NW_017259264.1:133616-135436 GCF_001594045.1 Atta colombica | reverse complement strand
AAATATAATAATAATAATAATTATTATATCTAATAAGCTTAAGAATCTAATAATCTCAAGAATCTAATGATCTGAAATAGTTACACTTGGCAATAACTTTATGATATTAAAAATGATAATATGAGGAATATTTTTAATCTTTATTAATAGATTTGTGCATAATGGACATTAAAGGCATACTTTTAAACCATGAATTTAAACATAATAAACTATGAAACGACTCGACATTCAATTTGTTCCTATGTTTTCTTATTATCAGAGAAGTCTTCGAATTCACTCTCTCCGATGAAACTGATATTGCCATTGTGGCTAAAAAATCTTTAATTATTCTTGAGATGTTCAGAAAAGATTTTTCATGAATTGACCGTTAATTCAAAATGTCGATGTTCGTCAACTCGAGGAATTGCATAATACTGCATAAGCTCTTTCTTTCAATAATTATTTTGAACGCCATTGTCCGTTTCTTTTAAAAATAAAAAATTTACGTCCAAATCAAATTCATCTGTCTTTATAATTTGCTCGATTATTATTGTCATTGATACTATTAAGATCAACATAATATTGTTCTTTAAATATTTCCTCAAATTTCGCCACAGATCTTTCAAATCTTTTCCTCATGCTGTTTTGTCAAAAATTTCAATTCTATGCCGAGGATCTAATATCAAAGAAACGCAATATATCCAATTGGATTTCTTGTAGTATTTTAAAATTTTATTTCTTGCCGATTGCAGGGCAAAAATCGACTATTCATCTATTGTACATCTATCGTTTTTATTATTCAATTCGTAAGCTCATAATTCCAGTTTGTCTAATAATAATAGATTAATATCAATAACAACCATTGCGTGCAGTATTTTTCATCCGAAAGTATAAAGTCGATAAACATTGAAATGGACACAAGTAGTTTACTACCGAAATGTTTAGAGCCTATTTCACAGCAAATATGAAATTTTTCCTATAATTGTTCTAATCGTCTTATTTTTTTTTTTTTGCAATTATTCTTATTTTTGTAACTGGTGAGCCATTAATCTCCATATCATCACTATCATTTCTTTCTCTTCCAATTCGTTTTCGTCTTCAGAAGAATCATCTTTTATTTTGAGTAATTTCAGAAAGTCTTGTACTGATAAATTTAAAATATGAGCAAACCTGATTAGAAGATTTTGATAGCAGAAATAAACACGAAGTGTTTATTTCTAGTATCAAAATCTTCTAACGAGGTGATCCAGATAATCCATAAATGTAAAATTCGAGAATGCATTATCCGTAGTTATTCTTTGAATTTTTGATGAATTAATACTCTACTCTGTCATAGTGTTTTGAAATAGCGCTGCAATTTCTTTACCAGAATGTTGATCTTTTATGGGAATAAAATCCATATAAAAGACTGAATTTTCGAATTGCAATTAATGTACTGAGAAATAATTATATAATTTATAATTCGTAAAATGATTTATTCGATATTGCTGTCCATTGTAAATGATATTTCAGTTTGATTTTGATTTACTTATTCATTGAAAATCAATCTAACAGTGTCTCGAACATTTAAACTTAGATAACACCAATAATCGCATAATATTCCTGTTTGATAGAATAACAAGATTATTCATAAATAAAAATAAATTTTTCGTTGCTTCATCTTCAAAAAAATTAAATGGCAAATATTTGTTAACTATTCTATAAATATTCTACCAAAAGATTATGAAATTTTTCCTGATTAAATGCTGCACTTTGAAAAATAAAGGAAGTAAAAAATAAATTTTAATATAATAAAATATAAAATACAAATATAAAATAAAATATAAAATACACGAATATGA
>NW_017259264.1:116827-133516 GCF_001594045.1 Atta colombica | reverse complement strand
AAGAAAATAAAATAAATATAATAAAACAAATAATAATAAATAAAAATATAAATCCAATCAATATTTAAAAAATGCCTATTATGGTCAAAGCTGGATCTTCATTGCTTAAAATAATTCAATCTTGAATTATTAATATATACTATATATGTACTTGTATGTATGGCATATATGGTATATCATATGTAGAACTGCGCCGAATTATTTTTCTGGACTATAAATGCAATTAAATCTATTTTAATACTCGCGAATTAAATTGACAAACAATTTAATAATTTGAAAAGACTTTATTTGTTTTTTATTTTGTTTTTTATCCGTTGTAATTTCATAAAAATCTTTAATTTTTTTACGAAGGTGTATTTCTGACAGATATCATTTTCATTATCACTACTCATATCATTTTTTTCTTTTTGAAGCTATTGTTCGATCATTTTTCGTTACGCGCTCGAGTCATTGACACTTCGAATTCTTATCGAAAACTAAAGCAAAAAAGCAAATAAAAATACGCGAGTTGCGAGGTTATGATTTTCATTTATTTTTTCGCGTGTCGCTCACCGCTAAACAAAAGTCGAACGCTTGCGACGCGACCTAATCAAAGAGCCATAATGGCCTGCTTAAAAGCCTGCTTAAAAAATCAAGAATTTCAAAAAATTTAAGATTCTTGAAATACTTGAAATACTTGAATTCAAGAAATACAATGTCAAGAAATGATCAAGACAAAAAAAAACGAAATTTCTTTATCTTGAAAATCAAGACAAAACAAGAAATGTTCTTCAAGAAATACTATATCATGTGATCGATACTGTCTAAGATTTTATATCCCGAAGAATGTATCGCGTTCGAATCGATCGGAGAATTATAATGTACGCGGAATGTGACTGTATCTGTTAGCGTCAGCTGGTCGACTCTTTTGTCTACTTGATCTCATCATCGCTTCTCCTCTCGTATTTTTCTAAAAATTTCTCTATCTAATAATATAAATATTCGTGTATATTTATCGCTCGCCGTCATTAACTTTTAAACTTTAAATTACGTTTGACAATAATTATTTCCATTATAGCATACAGATTAATACAATATAATTTTTCTCTTGCGAATTTTCTCCTTCCGAATTGTCATTCATCTAGCCTTTATCTTCATATGCCATCAATATAAAGACCAGGAGAAAAAACTAGAGGAAGAAATTTACGAGTTTAAATGTCTACTGTTCTTATTTTCGCAGCCAACATATTCGTATGTGACTATCTACCTGTCCCTCAAGTGTATGTGTCTGTGTGTCACAACGACTGCTTTCATGGATCTGCTATCTGTGTCGATGCAATCCAAAAATAGATTGACCAATTTACTGTCATGTGAATTGAGTAGTATCTAGCAAGGTCAGTTACTTCAAACTTGTTGTTCTACTATCCATTGGCCTTCTCTCACTATGCACAAATATATAAATCAGCTATTATAAATTAGGTCCTTTATGAATGCATAAGTCAATATGGATACTGGTATAATTGTTCAAACAATACGTAATAGAGATCTTAATGCCTGGTTTACATAATACGAGTTAATTGGCATATGAGTTGATGATATCAGTAGTGAAAATCATATTGGCTTCGTGTAAATGGATAAGCTGATTGACCATGCAAAATTGGGCAGTATCTGACAAGGCCAGCTACTTCAAATATTTTTGTTCTACTACTAACCTTCTCCCATGATACAGACAGACTAATTATTCAGGTCCTTAAAGCCTGGTTTACACAATGCGAACTGTTAACTTGTTATATAATAAAAGAATAGCTAATCTTCAAACTGGGTGATCCTACTTGGTTCTTACTATCTTTGTTTTTTACGCGATTTAAGTCACTAGCTTGACAGTAAATCAATAATCTTTGAACTTGATGGCTAGTTATCTCAGCCATAGGTTTTTTTTATATACTAGAACTTCAAGATTGATTTGAATTTAAACCAGATATCCGTACATTTATCCGAATTACGAATAAATGTGATGCTTCAAATTCGAGTTATCCGGAGATTCGAATTTTCTAAGATATCTGAATCTGAGATCAGAATAATCGAATCAGATTCGAAATCCAGAAAGTCGAACCCCGATTCGATTCTTAGATTCGGTTACGGAATCGTAAACTTATAGCGAATTCAGTCAGGATGCATTAGTGCGGACTGAGTGTATATTAAAGTCATTATATTATACACTTATTTAATCTGAATATATTGTAAAAGTGAAATATTAGGTGTGGAAAAAAGTTCGTGGCGTTTTTTTAATGCCATCTAATGGGAAAAACGCTACGAACTTTTTCCCATACCTAATACAAATATTTCTCTTATTAGCCTTGTACATCTATATTTATATTTTCTAATTTTATTTTTCTTCAATTATATATGTGAATCAAAATTCAATTTTTATTTAAAAAATAACATATGTTAAAATTAATTAAATACATAGACGTTTTCTCTATCGAACAAATCATTACAATAACAATCGTACATTTATTCTTATCAGAAAGATGTTTTTGGTATCTTAACCCTCGGACAGCGGACGTCGTGACATTCGAATACACGGTGGATGTAGGTGAAGGTCAAATGTGAAAGATTGATATTGTTTTAAAATGTCTGAAAAACAGTTTTTTAATTATAATATACCCTAGTGAAAAAATTTCGCTGAAATTATTCCACGTTTTGGAACATTTTTCAGCGAAATATCAACATTTCAGAAAAATTTCAGTTTAATTTTGGCGATTTCCACTGAATTGCTACGAAACATCAATCGGCAAACATAAAACAGGAGAGGGGAAAGCGTACTTGACTCACGCGTCATAGGTGAAAAAAAGTAAACAATTCTAACTCGCGGATCTTACGAGATCCTGCTTCCGCCGGCGGAAGATTAACAATACACGGCAATCACACAAGGCGCGCTGTTTCAGACTGTACAGATCTCTATTACACATTCTAAAACACTTTTATTAGATATACAATTGATTGTTTTTTTTAATTAAAATCGATTCAAGTTGGCACTTATTGGGACGATTTATTTGAGTATAGAGTAAACTCATTTTGTTTCCTTCCGTTAATTGTGTCACTATTAACATGACAGATTATCCGCTGCAAATTACAGAAATAGTTGATATGATTGATATTTTTTTATGCCGTTAATAATAATGATAGAGAAGCAGTATCGAGATAGATATCTGGATAGACGATATCCCGATTATAAAGCAATTTTGCGTTTGCAAACAACTAAAGCGTGTACGGGATTGATGAAACAGAAACATTTTAAAAACTTATTTAATAACGACGATGCTATTATCGTAACTATACAAGAAATGGTAATAATGAATCCGCACAATATTAATCAACGTCAAATTAGTCGTGAATTAAATGTGTCTCCTGCAACTGTATATAGAATTTTACCAATCATATTCATCTATCTCGGGTCTTGCCTTCACCGGCCGAATCTACCTTGGGTTTTGCCTTCACTGGCCGGTACACCTTGAGTAATATGCCGGCACATACAATAACTTTCAAGCCTCATAATTCGAAAAATACTTAATGAAAAAATTTTTTATTATAGTGTTTTGGAAAGCTCTCGAGATAAGCTACAAGAATATGTAATACAAATTATTCATGCTCTCTCGCTTCCTCCCTACCATATTATTCGCAGTCTCTCTTCTTCTTCTGTTGTATTCTCCTCCTCGTTATCTTTTCTTCTCGATTTTATTAAATGGGTATTATTAAGATGGGTATTTATTCAACGATTTTAAAATGACCTAGCGTCTAAATGTAATAATTTTTAGTTGTGTAATGAGCGTTTTATCAACTAATTTAATATACGAGATATGACGAAGGAATGGCGTAGAGATAAAGGAATAAATAATTTTAAACACAGAGTAATATAATTTTAGTATTTATTAATAATAAAAAGTGCAATAAGCAAATAAACAAACAAATTCAATAAACAAACTAATATTAGTATAAATTTAAACAAATAGGAACTAGAACACAGTTATTATTTGTGTCTAATTATACAAATTTTTTTTTCATTTAATTCATACAAACTAAAAAAAAATTTCAACATTTTGTAATTTGTAGCCAGAGTTTAATATTTATTATTCAGAGTTTAATATTTATTTTTGCGGCTTCTTGTTTTTTTCTATCTGACAAAAAAAGCATTGTATTAATATTTAAATACAATATTTTAAATACAATATTTTAAATATAATAGTGAAAATGAGATACTTACAGTCTATCATCACTCTTCTTCTTCTTCGGGCTCGTCCACTTCGTACGGACGAATAAATAATGTAGGTCGAAAATATATTAAAAGTCACCTAATTTAAATTATCCTAGGTACTCTGGTATGTCCTTTCAGAGCTCGTCGAGTACCTGCCAAAAAATCTCGCTAACCAAACACTTCGCTGGTAATCTATAAATCCCCGTATTTTTATGTCCCGACGCTAGACGTCTTGATAAAATATAAATAAATATCATTAATTAAAAAAAATTACATTGATATAAAATAATAATGTACATAAACGCGCAGTTTTACTCACCAGAGGCACTATCTGTATCTCTAATTGATTTCTCAATTGAAGTTCTATAGGCTCATTGTCAATCATTAGCACCTTAAATTAAAAAAAGAATAATTAAAAATCACACTAAACGAAAAAAAAATCACATCGAAAAAAAAATTACACACATATATCTAAGACACCCCTCCCCCCGGATCGGATATTCGGTCGATTAAGTAATTTGCAATGTTTCTTGCAAGTTGCACATTTTCACAAAATAATCACACAGTTTTGAAACTAATGCTACGATAGAATCTATTGACATACTAACACATTGACCGACAGCTAGGGGCAGGTTGCACGAAAAAATGTAAGTATAGCAATAAAAATTGTATGTGACATACGTGACTTAGGTGCATTGGAAGATCTTTTATTTTATTGCATTGACCCATATTCAAAGGGTTTTTAATTGATTCAATCGAAATGGTCTGTCCCTAGATATCTGATATTTTTCGAAAAGTATCCTTAACATTGATGATCTTCATCAAAAATATATGAAAAAATATCATATCCGAAAGACACGGCGAAAAACATTTTTGCAAGATATCATTTACAGAAAAAAATAATCCCACGTTAAAATTATATGTCTCAGTCAAAAAACTAATTTTTAATATAGTAGTGTAAGATAAATGGCGAAATGTGACACGCGCTTTCTTATTCGCGCTTTCTTATTCTTTTAACTTGAATATTTATTGAATCGTACTACCGAAGCTATCATATTATTAATTGATTCTTAATTATTGGAAAAGGGGAAAGAAATTAAAACATATTAAAAAAAAAATTTCACACTTTATTTTTCAAATTAGTACAATTCTTTTAGACGTTGCGACCACCACAGTTGTATATTTTAAAAACATTCTGTAATGCACAATTTTTAACATGTTTTCCACATCGTATAGTAAATATTAGTAATATCTATTCAAAGAATCTATATCTTCGTAATCAACGTCCAAGGATTTAATGTCGTCACTATCGAATATATCAGCCAACTATTTACATTTTTGACGTCCTTTAACATATACGGTAGCCTTATTATCATCATTCTCTTCCGCATCGATTATAGTCATTATAATCAGACATTTCGCTATGTTACAGTATTATTCTGTCTTCCCATGCAATCCATGGTGATAAGCATTCAACCAAGAAGCGCAAGAAATCTTTTATATCTCTCTTTTATATCTCTTATATCGGAAAGAGAGGGAGGATATTATTTTTTCTCGAAAACGAATTTACGTAATCTTGCGTACTACGTTGGACATTGGGCTGTATTCGATCACGCGATCGTGTATGATAAGGTAATAGGCTGTAGTATTCGCGGGTACATTCTTTTTGAATTCAAATTCTAATCATACTTCCACAGTGTCATTCTTAACGGACTCGTTTTGTCGCGAGTTGTCAATAGTTAGTTACTAAAATAAAAAAGGAGTTTAATTGGAATGACGATTCATTTCTTTTACGAGGGATTTGGTAGTAAGATGTACGAAAACGTAAATATATATCATACAAAATAGCGGCTCTGCGTTTTTTAAAGTCTAGAAATCATCGTACGAATAAAATTCAGAGTTAAATAAAGTTTTACATTGGCTAATTTACAGGTGTCAAAAGTAAGTTTTACGTGCTATCATGATATTTTTTTTATCAGTCTGTAGATCAAAAATTATATATCGCGGCAGTTGAGTCACAGTCTTGATGGCTAAGAACTAATACTAAGAACTCATACTTAGATATCATCCACTTTCCAAGGCTCGTAGCATTGATAATTTATTAACTTCATTCAATGCAACGTGAGGCATTCACCACTATACTTTGAATAATTCAAGTGTCGGCTCTGTCGCTGGATCTCCCACTATGTAATTGTTATCATTGTGCGCTCAAAATTAATTCGTAACGAATGTTAATTATCATACGTTTGTAATCTTCGCAAAAATCTTCCCACATGCTGAGCGGCATACAAAAATTAAAGTATCCGTCGTCTGTCATATCACTTTATCGCTGTCGCCTCGGTATATGCAATGTGCCGGTGATCATCTCTCCGCGAAAATTGAGCAATCGTCCATTTTGATTCATAATGAAATGTCAGATCCGTAACGATGATCGGAAAGTAAATGATCTGCAGTCTTTCCGATATCTTACATCCTGGCAGCACGCTCAGTGAAAATTCGTGTATCGCGTGCACACACTTGTCATTGCTGTATGCACCTACGGTCACGTTGCATTCAATGCGAATGATGTTTACGTTGATGATATTTATCGATTATACATATGATTCATGCCACTGTCGTTCCAACACGCGATAAAAATCCTAATAATGATTCAATGTTGTGAAGTTTGGTGAAATTTACTCGAAGCGCATTTGATCTCCTTATATTGTTATTAATGCGGATAATCAATAGATAGTCTTCATCCTCTTTGCGAAGTTTTCTTTCTCGCAGTTGTTGGAACGAGATTGTAAAATTGCATGTTTTAAGTATTCGTTTATATCACGTATTTTATACGATCTTTCCGGAATGACAATTTCCTTGTTGTCTTCGTCAAAATAAAATTTATTATTTATTAATGAATTTACATTAGATATCATATGGTAAGTTTCAAGGTCCGTCAGACCGAGTTCGTAATCGCTATCGCCATCAAATCTACAGCCGGAAAGTAGCAGGCCGCGAGGACGCTATTCTTATCGGTGAAATGTGACATGTTTGAATGAATACTGAGTTGAACGAATGCAGTGTCAATTCTTAAATTGATCGTCAACCGTCTGTAAAAACTGCAGACACAGTTGCTCATTTTGATCGTAACGTTGATAAGGCGTGCGATTATATCAGAATAATTCGTAATTCCTAAGAATTGGAAGTCGCGATAATAATTAATAAATAACGAGATAATAGTTAAATAAAAGACGTTCCACGTCGGATAAAAAAAATCCTGACTGCCATAAAAAAAATATATTACTCATGACTTTTTTGAGTCACTAAACATATCTTGTTTATCATGTGATTTTCAGTTTTTAGAGTTATGGAAAAATTATCTTAGATATGTAAAATTACATCAATATCGGCTACTGTTATAGCATTTTATGTATACAATCTAATATGTAAATTAGGTGTTTCAGAGTATTTGTGACTATTTTGAAACTATATAGGATATCTCAAAATATTTGGGACTGTTTTTGTGTGCAGAGTGGATTAAAGTGAAGGTCTTGTATCATTTTGCAATTTTTGCAATTATTACCCAATGAGCAGAAAGTAAAATCTAAAATCATCGCATTAGACAACTTTAAGAATTCTTTGAAAAACATCTTTAAAATATGTCATAAAGAACTCTGAAAAATATCTTAAAGTCTTAAGCGTCGATTTTACCCGCTTATTAAGCAATTTTTAGAACTAATTATGAAAATTACAAAATGATACAGGATTTTTCGATTCAGTTTAATCTACTTTCTGCTCACGTTGCAATCTATACATGAAAATAGTCCCAAATACGGAATATTCGATATATAATCCTATATATTATTTAGGATTGCATCAACGTGTACATCATTTTTTTTCCTATGCGAGCCTGCTTTTCCTCTTATAGGAGTCTCTTTTCATAGACTGGATGCCATAGATTCCTATGTAAAGTTTCCTTGTAAGAAACTTTCCTATATATACATGTTGTGTAAATCCTATAGATATCTATCGTAAGAAATTTAGAGAAAAGGTACAACAGAGAAGCTACCAACGTCAGAGTTGTATGGTTCAGTGACAGGAAATTTATCAATTCGGAGGAGAGACCAGGCCTGAGTTCGAGAAAAGCCCTGATATTTTTCTGTGTTATTATATCATTAATTGTTTACAATATACAAGCTCCTACAGAGGCTGTGTTCCAAAATTTACTGTCATTGAAAATCTATAGTGCACATAACGAAAATTATAGATTTTCAGAAATCTACAGCTGAGGTTCAGATTGCTTGTAGAAGCATGGTGATGCTGCCTTAAGTGAGAGAAGTTGTCGTGAGTGGCTTCAAAAGTTTAAGAACGGTGAATTTGATGTCGAAGACAAAGAACGTAGCGGAAGGCCGAAAATGTACGAAGACGCGAAATTAGAAGCATTATTGGATAAAGATTCGTGCCAAACGCAAAAAGAACTTGCACTTACATTAGGAGTGACTCAACAAACAATTTCATATCGTTTGAAATCATTTTTTTCAATTGGAAATGATTCAAAAGCAAGGAATTGGATTCCAATGAACTGAAGCCAAGAAACGTTGAACGCCGATTTTTCACATATGAAATGCTGCTTGCCAGGCATAAACGAAAGGGTTTTTTGCATCGTATAGTCACTGATGATGAAAAATAGATCGACTACGATAACTCAAAGAAGAGAAAATCATGAGGACCACCTGGCTATACTTCAACATCGACAGCCAAGCCGAATATTCATGGAAAAAAACTCATGTTGTATATTTGGTGGGATCAGCTTAGTGTCGTGTATTATCAGTTGCTCAAACCGAAACTACCGGGGCTCTCTACCGAACACAATTGATGAGATTGAGCCGAGCAAGAAAAAACGCGCCCACTCCAGGCATGACAAAATTATTTTCCTGCATGATAATGCTCGACCTTATGTTGCGGCACCGGTCAAAACCTACTTAGAAACACTCAAATGGGAAGTTCTACCCCGCCGTATTCTCCAGACATTGCTTCTTCCGACTACCACTTGTTCTGATCGATGACGCATGGCCTGTCTGAGCAGCACTTCACATCATATGAAGATATCCAAATTGTATCGATGATTGGATAGCCTCAAAAGATGAAGCGTTCTTCCGACGCGGTATCCACATGCTACCAGAAAGAAAAAGTAGTGGCCACTAGCGATGGCCACTTACTTTGAATAAATGGATTTGTAGATAGACACAGACAGTGCGCTCACAAATGGATAATACAGAAAATTTAATGAGTATGCGATACCGTGGTTAGTCGTTTTCGATACATCAACTAAGCAACATTCCCTCTCGAGTACAATATGGCTAGCAGCAAGGAGCTGAAGAATCGTGAAAGGGTAGCGAAGCAGATTGTAAAAACTAGTGATTCGATTTGTAAAAAGTACCGTGCTTTGAAAACCAGTAAAATGAAAGATATAGCGCTGGAGAGACACTTTCAGCTATCGTCGAACCTCTGAAACAGATTGTCGAAAACACCGCTGTCAAGGAATCTCAGCCGATTAAGAAAGAAGTAAATGTTGCAAAGGATAAAACTATTAAGAAAAGAAAACCTAAAGATAACGAAAATAACGAAGATGATGATGATGATGATGATGATGATGATAGTTTCTGGATGAATAAAGCATGACTTCAATTATACCATCATCTAAAAAGCAACGCGCAAAAAACCGATTGTCATGTCGAGTTCATTTAATTCTACATTGACCGATTGATTCGTGCAAATTATTGTACGAATATTTACATTCTCCCATAGCCAATATATATTTATGAAACGCCTAATGAACCGCTTGAAACGTTAGTTAAACAGTCTTTGCAAACGTAACAAATTCGTAAAGAGTTACATCAATTAGGACCGCTGGGACAAAAATACGTAAACATGTTTCTCGGTGGCGACAGAGAGAAGGAGATCGATCACGTTTATGATGTACTTCAGCGAGAACGGCATGATGCTTAGTAATAAATAGTTTGATTTAGACGAATGATTTCGTGATAGAATAAAGTACAAAGGTACCTGGGTTATACGAATTATTTTTTCAAAATAATTTCCGATGACATTATTTATACAGAGAATGATGAACTAAACATATAAAAGTATACTGTTGGCAACTCATAGGCGCAGTCATAAAACAGATAATCCAATAGTGGCTATAGCAAAGGGTACTAATGTAAGAATATAATAGCAATCCTTGGTGTTAGGTAAAATTGGAACGGGCATACGCGCCAGGAAACAACAAGGTACAAAATTCCTAAAAAGGAAAAGGTGTAATTGATGTGACTCCCACAATCGCCAACAAACTCTTAAACATGGTGTAGTAGCGTAAAGACCGTCACACTCCCGCGATTCAAAGTGGATGACTCGATACGTGTAAGCAAATTAAAGATGAACTTTGAAAAAGGTTACGCGCCAAATTGAACCATGGAGATGTTTAGAATCGTTAAAGTATAGAAAATTAATTCCGTAACGTATCTTCTGGAAGATTATTGCGGAAAATCGGTCGCTGAAGAATTCTATGAATACAAGTCGCGTCGCTAATCCCGACGTATATCTACAATAGTTGAAAAAAATGTTGCGCAAAAAGGGGAATTTGTGAAATGACTGGGATTTGATAATTCGCACAATTTATGAATACACAAGGACACTGTTATAAATGAATGTATTTTTACGAATTATATATCAGTATATATTTATTACAATATGCAAACATCGAGATTTTTTTTTAATTAAAAAATACATAATATAAACATACAAAAATAAGTTTTTTTATTATAAATACATAAGTGTACAAAAATTCAAATTTTATTTATTTCTTTTTTTTAATATACTAATATTTTATAATGTCTCCATGGCAGTGTGTCTGTAGAATCTGGTACAATGTATCACTTGTCATCGTACGGATTTAAAGCAATTTTCGTTTCCGATATCGTGTATACTTCGTGCAATTTCGATCTTATGTACGATTGCCTGTGTTTCATTTCGATTTCGTTATTTAGACATCACATGTAATCATCAAGTGTTATCGATTTCGCTATAACTTTACTTTTGACTCCTTTTGGCTTTTTCGTATCCTTCTTCCCATCGACGTGCAAGACGTATATTTCTGCTCTAAGCCCGACGAATTCGGGACGGAACTTTTTTATTAGCTAGCGGAATACGCACGCATACAGTACGCATTGTCGATAGCATAATTGCTAGTGTCGAATCGATTAATATCATGTTTCATAATATCGTAGATGTTGTCGCACTCAATGTAGTAAATGAGACTATCCGTATCAATGTACATAATTTTACAATTTTCGCGAAACAGTGGTGCCATATATCGTGATGAAATTCGTACAAACATGCTTGAATATATCGAAGATACACATACCCACGTATATCGGTTTGTCGAATTTCACCTCAAGTTTGCGCATTTCTGTCGCGACTGGATTCTCGGAAAAAACGCTTCTACTATGAAAGTTTGGTTTCGCGATCATTGCCTTTGTATTTCTCGTTCCAACGCGTTATAAATCGCACGTCGACATGGTTGTGCACGTTCTCCATGGTTTTACCAAATACAGCATTATTTATTAATTTATACAAATTTTTCTCAAACTCGTTGTTGGCAAGAGTTCTAAAATTTGTATTGAGTTTGATATATTTGCGAAGCCATGAAGATTGCACGAATTTTTACAGTAAATTTTTACGCGGTAAATTTTTGCGATATTGAGACCGTGATAGGTACATTGATATAAATTATGATAATGAATTACATATAATAACACTTTTTATTATACAATATCATACAACTAGCAAGAAGCTCCTTCTCTCATTTGTCGAGTGAAGTTTCTCGGACAAAATGATCTGTGTAAGCGTCGTGAAGATGTGATACTCCAAGTCTACCTCAAGAACGTAACCCGTCGGTGAATCTGATGATCGTAACATCAAAATTTCGATCTATCGTATCCAGCGTATAGTAATGGTTGACACATTGTCCAACTATACAGTTGTTAATGTCAAAGTACATAAGGTATGTCGACGATTTCGATGATTCGTACGGCATATACTTGTTGTTAGTCTGTGCATATCTGTTTGAACATTGGCTCAGACCTCTATGTATATCGTGTTCGATGAACACCATGTCGATATCCGTAAGAAATTCGAATTTTACATGTGTATGTTTTAACATCGCATCCCAAATTCGATAATGTATAATGATACGCGGGGTCGAGCCCGTAACTCGCGCAACTGTTTGAAATTTTCAAAAACATCGGTTAATAACAATCGGTTCTGTCTTTAAATACAGATCGCTATATTCACCGAGCGTTCGAATGGAGAACCGCTGTCACACATTGATGGCGTGCGCGTAATCGCTCTCGGATACGGTATCACCTATCAACGAGCTCTAAAATAATTCGCGCGATAGTAACTCAGTTTCCTTTGATGCAGTCAACGTACTCGTACGGAAATATACCTTTGCCTATGAGAAGATCGAAATTCTCCGCGCTGAGAAAAATTATGTAATTTTCAATTTATCTTGATCAAGATATGATCCAATTTTTCTAAACTGAGAAATTTATAAGAATCAATAAATGATAAGAATCGTAATTTTATACATTTTTTCTTATTATTTGCCGTCGACATGTTTTGTGAAAGAAATATATTATATTTTTTATGTATTATAGGAAATATAACTACACATCCTTCATACACGATAGTGATACATTCTTGATAATAAAATGCGTGTCGTATCCCGATATATTATGAAAAACTGGGAATGCAATATAAATCTCTGTAATTCAAATTGCAATTTGAATGCGCGGGATCTCTGTATCGCCCGGTTAAGTGGCAATGATCGCATACTCGCGTGTCATCCAGCGCAAACGTTTTTCACACGTGGCAATGCGTAGCGTTGTTAAAATTTATCATATCATCATAAAATCTGCTATAACATTTAAATGAACGTTAGTGGAAAAGAGTTTTTATTTTATACGCTAAATTTTTAAGTTCTTCGGCGAATCACGCGATGCAATCTCTAGAGCTATCGTAAGAACTTAAAAACTTAGCGTATAAAATAAAAACTATCAGATGATATGATAAATTTTAAAACGAATCGTTGTATATATAAACAGCGAACATAATATGATAAACTAAATATCCAATGATGCTGGTACATGTAGCTGGACATTTCGATTCCTCTTCGTCTTCTCCAATGCATTCTAGGTCGGCGTAGATTATGAACGGAATACGTTCCTTCCTGATGTAGTTGCCGAAGTTCAACCATTTGTCGTCTTCATTCGATAACCTAATGGCACAGTCGTTTTTTCGCAGTCTATTGCATGGATCTCCAGTTTTGCATTCGAGCTAAAATAATATAAGCATCTGAAAAAAAACATATAATTTATTATTTTCTCAAAGAACATTTTTTATTATAAAAAAATTTTTACATAATTTTTAATTATATATACATACCGATCGCACTTCTTGTGCTCTTTTTTTGCTAAGTTACGAACTCGCAAATGAGACAGATCCTTGATTGTAAAATGCTCCGCGTTATTGTTCTGTGGATCCTGCATGTAAAGCAAATTAACTTAATCTTAAATTGCTTATCCCTCTTCATATCGAAGTCGTAAAAGAAAAATCGTCATTTCTTTTTGCTTCTCGATGCCGTACACGTTGATGGAATCTTCGAAATTTTCAAATTTTTTAATTTGAAAACCATGACTCAACGTCATAGGAAACTGAATGTCTTTAAAATTTAATACCGTCATATAATGTGGATATGATGATTCTCGATTTATATTACTTTGAGCGGATGTAGAGCGGCTACTACCAGGCAAAACACGCGTTGTGTAAAGATGCATGTTGATTACCGCTTTCTTCATTTTAATTTCCCTCAATGTGGCATCCCACGTGCAATGGATTATACTTGTTTATGTTAACAGTCAAATTTTGGATACGCGACAGCGTCCATCCGTTATCGCACTACTGAAATTCCTCAAGCGATGCTAAGATGGACTCGACAATGCGCAACGCGTACCATTCTTGTAAATCGGACGGAATTAAAGAGTTCATAGTTTTTCGTACTGACACTTTTATTCGCGCGTTTATCCCTAATATACCTAATATAAATTCACCATTAAACACGGTGTTTACTTTAATATTGTTATGTCTCTGCATAACAATTTTCACATACTCAAGCACAATTTCTCTCGCGTCTTCAAGAAACTGGCGAAGTTCGATGTGTCTAGAGTTTATTACGGCGTTGGTCATATACGGCTTTTGAATGCTGTATTTCTCTTGCGCCTGAATCCCGTGCTGTGTCCGGCATCCACTTGCATGAAACGTTCAAGCACTGAATCCTTTAAATTTTCAAGCCGCACGATACGAGCGATCAACGAATTAGAGGAAAAGCATTAAACGTCCATGATTACCGATTATCTAACACCGATCGGTAATTGACGTTTAATGCTACTTTATTCCTCCAGCGATTCGATGAAATCGTTGTTCTCACGCAAGAAATTCTTCTCGCGATTCAACCGAGTGACTTGTTTCACCAGATTACGCTTCGTTTGCTTCATATTATAATATCCTTTTTTTCTACAGTCTTTTCATTAAAAATGTTTTGAGAAAATGTATATTTTTAGTCTTGTTTGTATCTTTGACAAAACTTTCACAACACATTGTATCATCGTTAGCAAGTAGAACATGTTATATGGCATTATTTGATGAAAAATCTTTGCATTCCGAATAAACAGGAATATCCTTCAAGAATCGCACGTACATCGGTATCATGTTTTCGAACGGCACGAAGGCTTGGAAATTGATCGTTTATTCTTACGATGCATGATAAGCACTATCTTCCATTACCATCAGTGTAGTAGAACTCAATGCAGCACATTTTTTTTATAGAACGTAAGGTATTTACTTGAGCTCGATTTAAATCTCGATATATTACTTCAATTATATTATCATTGTTTTCCATATCATTGCCGAATTATTTGATAGAACATGATCTTCATCGGACTTTTCCTAGTTAGACATTTCTTCATGTTAATCATTTATTTCTTCTTCCATCACTTTATCCTCGTGAGAGACGCAAAATTCATTTCTCCATTAAACATACACAAATATATAACATCGATATAACATTGAAGAAACTTCAAACTCGACTGCTGACTGCATGAATGTATCTTTTCGTTTTTATATACTATGGTTGTCGCGTTATTTCTTTAATACGCTGCGTGTTTTTAATGTGTGAATGTTTTTGAAGAGCGATTTTATTGCAATCACAGCGATATGCTAAAAATTCTTATTTGAATAGAGTGTGGGAACAGATGTACGTTATTGTTTGTAATAAAAAAAATTCGATTAAAAAGATTTGATATGATCCTTAGACAAACAAATAGTATAGTCAAATCCATATAGTCAGAGTGCATTATTACGTGCCATTCCAATGGATCAGTCACTTAGTTTCCACTGCGGCCATCGCAGAAGAAACTAACTGAGAGAAGAAACTAAACTGAGGGTTTTATATATATTTTAAAATGTATTATATACTTTATAATTGAGAATTGTGAGTTTCCGTTACTCTGTGTGTAAAAAAATGTATAAACAATATTGTTCGTCGATGATGCATTTCATTCGCGGTAGAGAATTCCGAAACCTGCGTACTCGCAATATTAATACATGTGAACTTAGACGAACGAATCAATTTAATTTAATACATTTGTGACACTTACTATGCGAGAATCTCGTATTCTTTAGAATGTAACTGTTTCTTCGAAATATAAAGTATCCAAAAAGAAAAAAATTCCCACTTTGAGATATGCAAAAAAAAGGAAGGGAGCACTATTTAAAAGAAGAACCTGGATAACATATAACTGGTTACCAAACACATTACAGCATTAGTCTTCCAGACGGATTCAACGGACAGCTATCGCTAAGTTCTCCGAGAACAAAATCTCAAGCTATAAACTATTACGTTCCAATTCAACGGGGGACAGTAAATTTGTGTTCAATTACATAAAAAATTTTGTTTATACATTTTATATATTATACATTTTTTTCTACGCTTATCTTCTATTTTTTTTACAGTGTACCTTTTCATTCGAAACCTCGCTTCATACATTTTAGGAAGGAGATATCCATCAATCATGCGGCTTATAAATATTTAGACATAGAAATTAGCGTAGGACTTCTATCTCATATGGAAATTGCAGTTGGTGATTCTTCAGATAACCGGATAATCCTATTTCACGCAACATGGAAGGCATTCATCGATAGATGGGAGGATATTGAGCAGCTCCTGCGGTTTATAATTATGCCATCATGTCTAACCATTCAAAGTTTGAATGTGAAATTTTGTAAACTGTATAGTACATACAGAGTAAAATTATCATTATGCGGTTTTGTATATGATATTAGGTGTACAACTTTGCTTT
>NW_017259264.1:110893-116727 GCF_001594045.1 Atta colombica | reverse complement strand
TTTCTAATTTTTAATCGAAATTTAGAATATGTATATTATATACATATTATATATTATATATTATATATATATTATATAGATATTATAGGTATAGGCATAACAGTACATATCATTAGAGTTAATATTATTAATTATTATAAATATTATTAATATATTTATTTAATTTAGTATGGAATTTAACTTGGCGCCAATTGTTGATATCAAATCATTTATACGAATGACTCAAGCAACAAAATAAGATGACATAATCTCTATTAGATCGAAAAGTTTTCTCGACCAAACCTTATTTACCACGAATCGACGTCGAATGACGATTAGACATAGAGGAAAAAGTTTGAAGTCATTTTACAGTCAAAATCAGGTAATGCAAGGCACTTCGCCCTATAAATTATAATCGCATATATATCGCATTTAATCAAATAAAACAGAAGGTTGAATATCGATAATTTTGACCTAATTCTGACTAACTTGTGCCCTCTTTTCTTTTGGCAATTCAGCTCATTGAAATGTTTAGAGATGGCAGCGCTGCACACACATTTCCATATTAATTCTACCTAAACAGATAATTATGTTACAGCCATAATATGCTTGATAAGGTTCCAAGTCATAGAAGTTCGAAATAAAATATTAACAGAGTCCCATCTTCACGTTGGTTCTGAAGTTGAATATTGCAGAAATATAAGTGCGAAAAAAAATTTTCTGTACAGATTTGTATTTTACTTCACTAAAATTAACGCGTCTTCGAAAATAAATAACTTAAACAATTATTAATTAATTATTAATTATTTAACATTAATATATTTAACACTTAGTACAATAAAAATAGTTTTATCTACGTTAGAAATAGCGTGAAATAGATATTTTTTTCAATTTTTAATCATTCCAGATACAGTATAATTTATAATTTTGGAAAGTGTTTTAATATATCATGGTGGACAGAATAGTTCTCATAATGATGGCTGATTTAATGACTTTCAATGATGGTTTTTATCTAAATTTCGATTTGTAAGTCGAATTTCCTTATTCCAAGAGCCAAACTTTGCCTAACTTTGAAAACAAATTTCCTTAATCAAGGCATTTTCACTTCCATCATTGACTTTGAAGGCGATCTCATCGATCAATAAGGCTTTCTGACTAACAAGTTCAGTTTTCTATTTATAAGTCAGGTTGACTTCGAAATCTCTGGATCAATACATATCCAAATCGATACATAATCAAAATATTCACAAGAGATCAAGCAACAGTAACACTTAGGGTTTTTTTCACCAACTTCTGGTTAAATTAATCGACAATTAACTCGCAGAAGTGCCAACGCACTTCAATGTTTCATAAAATACTATGCATATGAAGTATAATAGTTTAATCAGAAACGTTTCCTCTCTTTTCCTTTTCTATGCTTAGTTTTCATGATGGCAATCATGGTGATTGAATTAACCATAGTTAATTGGAGTTGATAAAAGAGGCTTTTAACGCAGAAAAGAAACGCATTTTCCTTGATCAAGCAATCTTTCGAGACTCTTTTGGTCAATATTGAGTAGGAAATAGCTAATGTAATAATGAACAAAGATCTTATGAAATTTGCGCAGTAAATAGAAGTTGACACAATAATAATATTAGGTGTATAACTTTGCTTCCGCCGTTTTCCTATAAATGGCTTAGCGGTAAGTGGTGGTCGAAAGAAATAGATCATAGACGTCATACAATAAACTTGGGCATCTGTCAACATAACCCCATAGAAACATTAGTCGATTTGTGTCTGCATCATAAAATTATTCTCTATTGGAAATGTCAGTTTACGATCCAAATTCTCGTCATTTGCGGGAAGTTTTAATTTTTTGCTTCAATATGAAGAAATCTGCGGCTGAGGCTCATCGAATGCTCTCAAATACTTATGGTGAGGCCACTATTAGTGAAAGAACGTGTCGTGAGTGGTTTCAACGCTTCAAGAACGGTGATTTTGACGTCCAAGATCATGCTCTGTATTTGGTGGGACCAGCTCGGCGTAGTGTATTATGAACTGTTAAAACCGACTGAAACAATCACAGATCGGTATCGAACGCAATTGATGCGTTTGAGCCGAGCATTGAAAGACAAACGGCCACAATACAACGAGAGACACGATAAAGTGATTTTGCAGCATGACAATGCTCGACAATGTCCATGTTGCGAAAGTGACATACTTGGAAACGTTGAAATGGGAAGTCCTACCCCACCCGCCGTATTCTGCAGACGTTGCTCCCTCTGACTATCACTTGTTTCGATCAATGGCACACGGCCTGGCTGACCAGCATTTCCGGTCTTATGAAGAAGTAAAAAATTGGATCGATTCGTGGATAGCCTTAAAAGATGACCAGTTTTTTCGACGCGGGATTCGTACGCTACCCGAAAGATGGGAGAAAGTAGTGGCCAGCGATGGACAATACTTTGAATCATAAATGTATAACCAGTTTTTTACAATAAAGCCTTGAATTTCGGAAAAAAAACGGCGGAAGCAAAGTTGTACACCTAATACTATCAATCTTGTTTTTTATACTTGATCTCGAACATTGTGTTGAGTATGTATATTTAGGACTATCTCAGAATGTGTACGAATGAGAAATTTAAACATTTTATTTCATTTATGTTAAGAATGTGTTTGTTACTAACAAACGCGATGCTGTAAATTTGTTGCATAATATTTGTGATAAAAGTTTCCTTATAGAATTGGTAGCATATGCTTTGAATCAAATTATATACCATACGTTACACGAGTAAAATAAAAAAATGTATTATTATTATATATTAAAAAATAAATATTAAAATTGTTTCATTATTCTATATTTAAAATTATTTATTTCTTTGTCTTTATACCAATCCGTTATACTTCGTATATTAAATTAGTTGATAAGGCGCTCATAACTAAAAATTATTACATTTAGACACTAGGTCATATCATTTTAAAATCGTTGAATAAATATTCATTTTAATAATATCTATTTAATAATAAAATCGAGAAGAAAAGACAACGAAGGGGAGAATGTAATGGGGGAAGAAGAGAGAGCACGAATAATATGATATGAGACTGCGAGAGGAAACGAGAGAACATGAGTAAGTATAGAGTCGCAACGAGTTGGAAGAGAACTGCATACTTTACAATGAGTGAAAGAAATAGAATAACATGGCGGACTCTGTCTCCATCTATCATGGGCTCTAGTAATGCTACCCCTTCCCGCGGTCCTCTCGCCCAATAATGTCGACCCTCATTTTCTTCGGTCCTCTCATTTAGTCATCAAATCCCCTTCCTCGAACCCCAAGTCTAGTAACGTACTTCTCCTACCATCAGATACCTCACACACATATACATATATACGTATATACATATACGCACTAATAATACATAGTGATCTAGAAACGGCCCAGGACCTATTGTGAGATCCTGTGGGTCCGCCGGCAGAAAGTTAACAATGACACATGGCAATCACACACGCGCTGTTTCAGACTGTATAGACTTCTATTACATATTCTAAAACACTTTTATTAGGCTCCTATACAACTGATTGTTTTTTTACTTAAAATCGATTCGGATTGGCAATTTTTGCTCTTTGGATTGCTCTTATTACAATTTTTTTCGATAGCGTAAACTCATTTTGTTTCCTTCCGTTAATTGTGTCACTATTAACATGGCAGATTACTCGCCGCAGATTACAGAAATACTTGATATGATTGATATTTTTTATACTGCTAATAATGCTAGAGAAGCAGTTCGTCAGTATCAAGATAGGTATCCGGATAGACGACATCCCGATCATAAAGCAATTTTGTTTAACAATTAGACCGCGTATGGAATTGATGAAACACAAACGTTCTAAAAAAAACCATTAAATAACGATGATACTATTATCGTAACTGTACTAGGAATGGTAATAATGAATCCACACATTAGTCAAATTAGTCGTGAATTAAATGTCGTGAATTAAATGCTTCTCTTGCAACTGTAGAATTTTACATGCCAATCATATTCATCCTTCAGATTTTGCCTTCACCGGCAAGATCCACTTTGGATAATGCTAATACTACGGCACATGCTATGACTTTCAAGTCTCATAAAGTGCTTAAAGAAAAAATATTTTATTATTGTGTTTTGGAAAGCTTTCGAGATAAGCTATAAAAATATGTAATAAAAAATGAATAGTTCCATTTAAAAAAATTAATGTGACTTTTTTTGACCTTGACAACGCCATCCAAGGTCAAGTCAATGATATCATAGTTCCTTCGAAATTATACAACTTTTTGAAACATTTTTTATATCCTCCATATTTTTTGAAATATTTACAATTAAAATGAAACACACTATATAAGTTAAAAGTTAAATAAAAAGTTAAAAGTTAATAATGTTTTTAACTTAATTTAGTTAATTTTAAATAAATTAATTTTTAACTTAATCTAGTCTTAAACTTTAACAGAACTTCGTAAGGATATCACATTTAGCTGGCATTTGCAAGATGTCCTGTGTTATTAGGGAGCAACTTTTAGTGTAACTAGATTTATTTTATAAGTTATTAATTTACTAAAAAAAACATTGACGTACTCAACTTTGATGTATAACCATTTCTTCAATCTCAGATGAAAAAGTATTAAGTCCTAGTAATATTTAGGTCGATATAATTGTCAAAGTAAAAAAAATAAATTTATATATGTAGTCAAAATAATAAAAAATTTTAATCTATGAAAAATACTAACGAAGATTATTTTGTAATTATAAAGGTGAAACAGATGTAATAGTACAAGAAATCAAATTCCTATCTGTAATTAAAACTGAAGTAATTTACATTAAAAAGAAAAAATTGCGATTTTAAACCGATTTATTTTGTAAAAAAATGTTTTTTTTAGTTTTCTAACTAAATAGGATTATTTTAAATTAAAATATCTTTGTAAAGAAATTTGATTGAGGCGAAAAGCCATTAATGTGCTCCTCGTCCTAATAAAATAAATGGTAAAGTTCACGAAATATTAGCAATTTAAAATTATTTTTATGTTCTTTTATTCTTGTCTTAAATCTTTTTATCTGACTAACATTTAAAATGTATTTGTTACTTGATGTCGCAAAACATTGTTCCGCTTTATTATTTATTAGAGGTCATTCTCACATGGAAAGAGAATAGATAATAATGCATGATAATACACAAGTCAAAAACACATAAATTAATACATACCTAAATTAATACATTCCTAAATTAATTTATAACATTAGTCTCTATGCAACATTAAATGACGTTTCTATATGGATGCGATATATTAAACGATTTTTGTTTTAAGTGAACAATGTGGGTAAGTTTTACGAGTATCCCGAGTACGTCGGAGAGATACTTGAGAAGGAACTGTGGGACATTATCAATATAAATGGGTGCTACTACGTTAATGACGCGGTTAGTTATCGGGCAGATGCAAAAACGCAGACAAGGCACGATTGTCAACGTCTCCTCCGCAATTGAATTTCAGCCGTTGATGACTGTATATGCCGCTACGAAAGCGTATGTGAAGAGTTTCTCCGATGCTCTCAGGGCAGAATATTCCAAATTCGGCGTAACTGTTCAACATCTGTCGCCTCTTTTCGTCAATACTAAAATGATAGCATTTAGCTCTAAGCTTCAGGTATCGAACCTATTATAATATTATTGAAATAATATTACTTATAACAATTCTCTGAATTATTGAAAGAGTTAAAGTTCTTAAAGTTTATTTTTTTATAAATCAATTTGCTGCAAATTTATATTTTAGTTTGTATTCATATTTTACATGAAAAGAACGATTATTTTTAACAAAAAATATTTTCTTGATAATAATCTTAAAATGTA
>NW_017259264.1:93545-110793 GCF_001594045.1 Atta colombica | reverse complement strand
ATATATGTATATATATATGTATATATATATATACACAGGGTGTCTGGAAATAATCGTCAAATATTTCATGGACAGGTAGAGCGGACTAAATTAAGTCGAAAAATCCTGTATCATTTGTAAGTTTCTCCAATTAACGAGATATTAATCCTTAAAAATAACTGAATACTACTGCGAAGTGTATACGCCTACCGATCGTTTGGTGCGCGAATCATAAGGAGCGGGGATAGCCTGGCAAGCGCGCAGTCCGAGCTATGGAGCTTGCAGCAATATGCACGCGGGGCGCTTGCCAGCAAATCCTCAACTCCCAAGGCATATATACTTCGCAGTAGGCCGGGCGAGCGCGCGTATTCGGCTATTTTTAAGGATTAATATCTCATTAACTATTGGAGAAATTTACAAAATGGTAGAGGACTTTTCAGTTTAATACCGCTCTACCTACCTATGAAATATTTGGCGATTATTTCCAGGCATCCTGTATATATATATTATAAAACTGAAGAAACAACTTTTTATATAATAAGCAAATCGAATTTCATTTAATAATTTTAATTGAAGTATTAAACTTACTAAGATTCAAAATGAATTTGATGCTTGTGAATGTGATGTGGTGAACTTACGAGTTGCGAGCATATGAATTTTTTAAATACTTAGTAAATATTTTAGTAATAATTATTTTTTAGTAATAATTATTATTTGCGTATTGTAATTTTCTGTGATGAAAGGAATACATTCATAACATCTGATCAGAATTTCAAGATAACATTAATTTCTTTTTACGAAAAATGTCTTATAAAAATATTTTATATTAAAGGTCAATTATTTGGGAAATCTAACTTTCAATATACATTTTCATCATTTAAAAATCTATAAGAAACACCTTATATGATATTTTTTCTGTTATAATTCAATGTAATTATGTAACACGTTCAAATACAGTGATAAACAATAGCTTTAAAAAGTTTTAATATTTTGACAATCAGTTTGAGCGTCCTTCATAATTATTCTGTTTGTCTAACAAAATTATTTTCAAATTTATATCTATGTAGCTAAAGTTTTAAATACTTCAGCTAAACCATTCTTTTTATGTACTATTTCAAGCTTAAAATAATACGTTATTTTTGTATATTTTTGTCTGTGTTTTCATGCGATTATTGAAAAATGTTTTTATTTTAAATTGCAGATTTCAAGTATATTTGTACTTGATGCTACAACTTATGCAAGAAATGCTATTGCTACTTTAGGCAAAATGGATAATAATACTGGTTATTGGGCCCATAGTATTCAAAAGTTCATCATTCTAATGATACCAATATGGATTAGAATGAAAATCGGACAAATTATGAATGAAAGTTTCAGACAAAACTATTTCAAGCAACAAAGACAAAAGACATTGTAATAAGATATTTTAAATAAACAATTATTTTTTGAAGATATTATATCGTACTGACGTAGAAACTAATTTTTAGTAATTTTTAATTATCATAAGTAATATAATATAATACGAAAAGAAGATATTGCGGGAGAAAAAAAGAGAGAAAGTATGAATGCAAGAACGCGCGTGTGAATGCAAGAAAACAAGAAAAAAAGAAAAATATAAATATAAACTTTTTTTTGTTATATTTAAATTTTTATTTAACAAAACTTCACTTTTCATGTTTTCCACAACTAATTTTCTCTAGATTAAGACTCTTTCTATCTTACTTTCCCTAAATATTCTTATTCTAATAATGCAATTATGTAAGCTGAAGTTGCAATACGCATGCAATTGATTAATTTAAATAAATTAGTTTGTATTTTTTTTTTTAATTAAAAATATCTCTGTGATTCTCGAATTTAACAATAATAAAGGCATGTGAGAGTATAATAGAGTATATATTCAGTATATTTTCCTTACTAATAAGTAAATTTTGAATTTTGAATTTTTGGGTCTTCTTCAGTAAGAAACATTCATACAATCCAATATGTGAAGACATCTTATCCTAGAAGGTGGAAGCCATTCCCGAGTTGACAGATCCAAAGTGAAAATCCATCATTATTGTTGAAATTCTGTAATTATCCTATTTCATGATAAGAACGGGAGGGTGCCAGATGTACACAAAAAAAGTCGAATACAGCAGATTGTTCAAATTGGACATAGTGCCAATCGGACAAAGACAGAAGGGAACATCTGACAACTTCCATCGAACACAATTTCAAATATTTCAATCGGACAAAAGTTAAAACGGACACACGACGGTCTTAATTGAACACAGTTCCAATTGAATACAAGTTAAAACGGACAGTAATTATACAGTTTAGCAGTGACCACCTCAAAAGTCAATAAAACTCAAAAAAACGCTTATTCGCGTTTTGACATTCACCTCCAACCCTCTCCCCTTCACTCCATAAAGGAGCATATGATTTCCATAATTGTACTGTTAATATTAAGGCTATTAACTCGCGGCGGCCATGTTGTAATTGAGATGTCAAAAGCGAGGAACGACACATGTTGTGTGCCATTTTTAAATAAAGACAATTTGGATGAAACGAAATGATGAAATCGCTTTAAAATACTTGTAAAAATCGAAAACTATCCTTTCCTTCCTTGACAATCAGTAAATGGTCGTAAAAAGCATAAAAAGTAAGTCTATATTTTGGCAGAAACACACAGTCCGAGCTGTTAAAACGAGTAAAATATACATTTTTACAGATTAATGTCAAAATAGTTTACTTACCTTCTACTCCTCTTCCTTCTCTTCCTCCTCTTCCTTTTCCTCATTTTACTCCTTCATCTCCTCCACCGCCTCTTTAAGGATATAAAACAAATATTCTTCGCTTTGTAAGTGGAGGAAGTTTATCATGTATTCGATGCACTCTCCGATACTCACATTGTTAAAATTGAAGAGAAAAGTCGTTGATGATCTCTTCCTCGTCACCATCATCCTTCTCCTCTCCTCCTCTTCCTCCTTCTTTACTTCTTCATCGACAATGTCCTCATCGAAGAGAACACCTTCACCATTTCTCTTTGGCGAGGAGGACATTGTCTTCGATGTTGACATCCTCTTCCTCTCCTCCTTTATTCTTTAGCCGTTTGGCTGGAGGTTCATCGGAATTCTTTATTCTATAATCACATAACTCACTCAACAGCAAAAATATTTCGTCCCTATTGGCAGAATACTTTTACAGGTTGAAGTCACTCACATCGAATGCAGTGCTTCGCACAACGCAAATCGATAAAGACTATCGCTGACAAGCATTCTTCGCTGTAGCGAGACTGTCTGGGGAGACTTACTTTGTTTTATATACATTTATCTATGGTAGTCGATGTATATAAAACAAAGTAAAAAGTGCCGCCGCGAGAAGAATCGACATAATAAGTTTATAGAAAGTTGCCTTTTTTGTGGATAGAGCATCCGAGTAGGTGGGTTCTAACCCACGAGGCTAGAAGGGATCATAGGCGCGGAGGGGAAGGCGCGGGGGGTACTGGTAGGCACGGGAAGGCAGCGCTGTTACTATTTACATAAACATAGGACCCCCGGTCGATGGATTACATAAACATGATGACATTTCGTTATGCGTTCCGTATTTTTTTCGTCACTCGCCGCTGTCACGGACCCCGCGGTCACTCCAAAATGCGTTTCGGGCCGCCGTCGCAGACCCCGCGTCCAAAATGTGCCGCAGTACTATAACGCGAACAAGATGTTTTGTCTAGGTGACTGATGTGTTCTCACAGTTCTTTTTTTCAAGGTTAGAAGCATCGATAAAGATATTTATCTAGGAAGAACTGAAATTGGTGACACGTCACGATGTGTTAAGAGAGAAGCCGTCTATAACGATATTTTTTTTTTAAGAAGAGATCGATGACACATCACTACTGCGACCCCAATAAGAGATCGGTGACACGTCATCATTACTGCGATTCAATAGGGATGATAGATAATGAGACAAAGAAGTCACAAATGGAATATATAATGGGTCATAAGCGCGCGGCACCTCAGTTGGTGCCTTTAAAGATTACCGAATCGCAATAAGTATAATGAAAAGTATGGTTGACTATCATGCAGATGTTGAGGGCATGGATGGTGTGAATCAGAGACAAGTTTTTTGAAGCAATGGAAATAGAATTTGGGGACATAATGGATGATGTAGAAGTCGAGAATATCAGAAACGTTGAGAACATAACTAATGTAGCCGAGTATATTAGAAACGTAGATCCGGAACAGTTCGCGAATATCAGAGACGAAGTGCTTGATGAAATGGAAGTAGACTTTGAGAATATAATGGACCAAGAGTCATCTGACGAAGAAATGCTATCCGACGATAGTGGATGTGCTAGTGATATGAGCAAGTATGAAATCGATCGCGTAGAAAAATTTGTGTAGCTTTCGGAAATCCGTGTGTTGAACGCTCGTACTAAGCACTGTGTGATCTACAATTATTATACAACGGGTGATGCTTTAACTGTATGCACAGCATGCATGATTCGTATAGGTGATATTAACGATGTAGGAATGTATCACGTCAGGGAGATGGTTCTTTCGGTAAGCTAGACGGCAAGTGCACGAATTGCAGAGAACCTTTGTACAGTATATTCTTGTGCCCACTCTGCACACATTGAAAAAAACCTATTGTGAATAGTACTGGAAAATATGTGGGAAGACTATAATGTAAATGATATGCTGTATGTTCTCGGTAATCCGCAAAAAAGAGACACAGATGTGCGAATATCGTCGGTGCAATTCCTACGCGAGAATTAAGTATACATGAGAAACATGGAATAATTATTAAAGAATCCGTTTCTTTACTTGCGCGACAGAAAGTGTACTCACGGTTACGAGACATTAGTGGAATAGAAATGTCAGTGTAATAAAGGACGATTATTATTGGGCGAAGAAAATCGCAGATAAGAGCCAAGGTTGGTGCATGTGCATTAAGATTCCCGCGGGTAATGAAAAGTGTGTCGAACTGTTAATTATTGAAAATATATGGATGGAGTTTCGTGATCGCGATCTTGCACTAAAACTGTTTTTTCAATAGATACGACGAACAATGCTTTGCTGCGAACAGTGCACTATCGCAAACAAATGAAAAGGTGTTAGAACGTTATGATATTCTAAATATGTCACGATGTTGCAACGTGAACGAGTCACGTGCAAGTGCTCCGTGAAAGAGTGCGATCTAAAAAACTGTGAAAAGACATGGAAAATTATGAGCGAGTGGAACGCGAACTGTTGGAGCAGTGCGGCCAAGTCGTTACTCTGTTTCGCGTGGCTGCAATGATGCGACGAGTGCATCGACCAGCTCGAAGAACTTTGTCGTGCCAAGCGTCCGCGCCTCGCCGTTAGACACAGACAATCCGCGGTGGCGAGGATAGCGCGATTCCCGGGTGCAAAGTCGCAATTGGAGCGACGTTTCGTGCACATTGATGGCGAGTATGCGAGTGGCGAATACGTCAGTAGCAACGAACGATCTCTTGTCTGGCGAGAAATCGACGCCATGTTCGTGAATATATTCATGGTGCGATGATAATTCTAATCACATCGAGCCTCGGTTTTTAGAAGACGCTAACAGTGTAGTTCTAGAGCGAGTGCGAGACGCTGTAGAAAGACACGGTAGTAAAAGTAAACACCGCATTCAACGGTGAGTTCGCGACGAAGGACAAACGTACCAGTAAGAGTAATTACAAAGAACAGCGAGATATACTGATACACCGATTTACGCGAGCGGCACGTCATCGAGCCTATCCTAGCATCGAAGAATTCCAGGAACGCGACAGCGGGTGGGCATTGTTACGTATATTGAATTTGACTATCAATGTGAACAAACTAAATCCCCTGCGCGCGGGATGTCACATCAAAGTGCCAGAGAATAGCGACGAAACGAGTGGTAATCAGTGTTCGTACGGACAATGCATGTTTCGCGTGGTCGGTGGTCGCCGCTCTGTCACTATTCAGCTGAAAGTATATGGAGCAGGAATCGTCCTATCCGCATTACATGACAGTGTTGAATCTCACGAATATCGAATTTCTAATAATGTTCAAAGACATTTCTAAATTCGAACGGTTGCATATGGTGTCGATCAACGTGTACAGCATCGAGAATAAATAAGTTCTTCCTCTGCAGCTCACCAATGACAAGAAGGAGAAGCACGTCAATCTCCTGTATCTACAAGATTCACACAATGCAACCTTGGCCACTTTGCGTGTATCAAGAATCTGTCGCGTCTTATGAGTTCGCAAATTACTAGGAAAAAGAACAAGAAGTTTTTCTGCGACCGGTAAGTATAATAAGAAAAGCCAACAAAAAAAACAGTAAAAAAGAAATAGTGAAAAATAATTTCTCTATTATTTATCTTCTCTATTATCAGGTGCCTCCATTACTTCAGTTCGTGCGAAAAATTACAATTGCACGAAGTGGAGTGCCAGAAGATCAACGACTGCGCCATTCGACTGCCGAGCGAGGATGACAAGTGGCTCGAATTTGAAAACCACTGCAATAAGAAGCGCATTCCATTCATCATCTACGCCGATCTGGAGTGCGTCCTACGTAAAACAGAATCCAACAAGGAAGATGCGTCGTTGTACGCGTATCAGCGGCATGAAGCGCTTAGCATAGGCTATTATGTACGACGCGCGTACGACGACACATTATCGTCATATTACTTTCCTCGTGATGAAGGCTGTATAACGTGATTCCCGCAACAACTCAACGATTTGGCACATCGCGTGAAAATCGTATCCGCCAACGTGCCCATGGAAACATTGTCTAAACAGCAATGGGGGGCATACTGTAGCGCGACGCGTTGTCACATCTGCGAGAAACCGTTTGCGCCGGACGATACGCGAATCCGCGATCATTGTCATCTCACCGGTAGATATCGCGGTCCAAGGCATTAAAATTGTAACTTAAATTATAAAAATTCGTTCTATATTCCGTATTTCACAATTAATGAGCTATGATGCCCATTTTATAATAAGGAAATTGGTATTGCGTACGATGGACATGTAGATGTATTATCGATAACGAAGGAAAAATATATTTCATTCACTAAACATGTCGATAGCACCAAAGATAAAAATGAAAAGAATTTTTAGAAAAAAAAAGGTAAAATTGAGATTTATTGATTCTTTCAAATTTCTAAATGCAAGCCTCGATAAATTGGCGTCGTATCTCGACAAAGATCGAATTAAAAATTGTACGTACGAACACTGATTACCGCTCGTTTCGTCGCTATTTCTCTGGCACTTTGATGTGACATCCCGCGCGCAGGGGATTTAGTTTGTTCACATTGATAATCAAATTCAATATACGTAACAATGCCCACCCGCTGTCGCGTTCCTGGAATTCTTCGAGCGATGCTAGGATAGGCTCGATGACATGCTCGTACCACTCGCGTAAATCGGTGTATCGGTATATCTCGTTCTATATCTCTGTTCTTTGTAACTATTCTTATTGGCACGTTTGTCCTTCGTCGCGAACTCACCGTTGAATGCGGTGTTTACTTTTACTACCGTGTCTTTCTACAGCGTCTCGCACTCGCTCTAGAACTACACTGTTAGCGTCTTCTAAAAACCGAGGCTCGATGTGATTAGAATTATCATCGTACCGTGAATATATTCACGAACATGGCGTCGATTTCTCGCCAGACGAGAGATCGTTCGTTGCTACTCACATACTCGCCACTCGCGTATTCGCCATCAATGTGCACGAAACGTCGCTCCAATTGCGACTTTGCACCCGCGAATCGTACTATCCTCGCCATCGCGGATTGTCTGTGTCTAACGGCGAGGCGCGGACGCTTGGCACGACAAAGTTCTTCGAGCTGCTCGATGCACTCGTCGTTGCAGCCACGCGAAACAGAATAGCGACTTGGCCGTACTGCTCCAACAGTTCGCGTTCTACTCGCTCATAATTTTCCATGTCTTTTCATAGTTTTTTAGATCGCATTCTTCCACGGAGCACTTGCACGTGACTTGTTCACGTTGCAACATTGTAACATATCTAGAATATCATAACGTTCTAACACCTTTTCATTTGTTTGCGAAAGTGACGGGTCACCAATTTCACGGTTCTTCCTAGATAAATATCTTTATCGATGCTTCTAACCTTGAAAAAAAGAACTGTGAGAACACATCAGTGATGTGTCACCTAGATAAAACATCTTGTTCGCGTTATACTACCGCGGCACATTTTGGACGCGGGGTCTGCGACGGCGGCTCGAAACGCATTTTGGAGTGACCGCGGGATCCGTGGCAGCGGCGAGTGACAAAAAAAATACGGAAATGTCATCATGTTTACGTAATCCATCGACCGGGGACAGCGCTGCCTTTCCGCGCCTACCAGTATCCCCCGTGTCTCCCCCCCCCCCGCGCTTACGAGTATCTCCCGCGCTCCCCTCTAGCCCCGTGGATTAGAACCTGCCTATTCGGATACTCTATGCACAACAAAGGCAACTTTCTACAAACTTATTATGTCGATTCTTCTCGCGGCGGCATTTTTTACTTTGTTTTATATACATCGACTACCATAGATAAATTCCCAGACAATCTCGCTACAGCGAAGAATGCTTGTCAGCGACAGTCTTTATCGATTTGCGTTGTGCGAAGCACTGTATTCGATGTGAGTGACTTCAACCTGTAAAAGTATTCTGCCAATAGGCAGATAGGCCAATAGGGACAAAATATTTTTGCTGTTGAGTGGGTTATGTGATTAAGTGTTACGTGAGTGTAGAATGAAGAATTCCGATGAACCTCCAGTCAAACGGCTAAAGATTAAGGAAGATGAGGAAAAGGAAGAGTAGAAGGATGACGATGACAAAAAAGAGATCAAGAATTCCGATGGACCTCCAGCCAAATGACTAAAGATTAAGGAAGAAGAGGAAAAGGACATCAGCATCGAAGAGGATATTTTCCTGACCGAAGAGAACCGATGATGGTGTTCTTTTTAATGAGGACGTTCTTGATGAAGAAATGGAAAAGGAGGAAGACAAAGAGGAGGAAGATGACGATGACGAAGAAGAGATCATGTAAATCAACGACTTCTCCTTCAATTTTATCTATGTAAGCGCAGAGAAATGCATCGGGTACATGATAGATCTCCTTCACTTACAAAGCGAAGAATAGTTGTGCCATGTCCTTGAAGAGGTGGTGGAGGAAGTGGAGAAGTAAAAGGAGAAATTAAAGGAAGAGGAAGAGAAGAAGGTGGAGGAAGAAGTAAGTAAAAATATTTTGTCATTAATCGTTACATTTTGGGATGGGTGTGGTGGCGATAGCCTGCAACGCATTTTGAGGTGGATGCGGGATCCGCGGCGGCAAGTTCCTCTCGCGATCGCGAGTGCACACCAATGCTTGGTGGCTGTATCGTGAATACATTCGAATCTCCCTTGCTATATTACTAACATAAATTTCATCATAAAAACGTCACTTTTTCACACCTATAAGTTCGGCCATTTCGTGCGCCGCTGTAGCAGGTGTGGCGCTGTAACAAAAAGCCCGAGTCCGTGTGCTTGCCTGCGGCGCGCCGACAGTGAACGAGGCAACGAGTTTCTTCTCACATTAATAATAATTCGCTTGTTTCAAAAATGCTTTCTCGGCCGCACGGTGGCCCTAGACATCAATAAAAGGCGGGGGACATTTTAAATAATATATAGTTTTATAAGTTTTAATAAAGTGTAGTAATAGTATACCCTCCTCTTAATCCAGAATAGTATAAATCTAAAATGCAACAGTTTACGAAATATTTAATTGTTAATGATTTTTCATATGCGTTATATAGTATATAATTTCCTTCATGAACTCGAATAGCAAGAATAGTTCAATAGAAGTAGAATTTTATCGGAAAAAAAATTAGTAAACTAGTAATTTCTTTTCATAAACATAAAAGTCTCGAAGAGAATTAAAAAAGAAATGCACGTTCGAAACTTGAGACTTGTGAAGAAAATATACGAAAAAAAATCGATTAGTTGCAAAAAGCACGTTTTTCGCTTATAAAATAAAAATACTAATTATATGAAAAAAAATCGGTATGAAAAATATAGGTGTTCGAAATAATTACAAAATGAAACGTGGAACATTAAAATCGATATATTAATTCAGTGGAAAAAAAATAAAAAACATTGAAAAAGGCCTTTTTATCACTCGCTCTCTGTTTATTGAAATTTAAACACAAAGCTTTGAAATTCTCGTAAAATGTAGCCTTCGTAACGAACAAATCTAGCCCTGAACAAGCCTGAAATGTTTATTAATTTTTGCAAAATGCCATTTGTTCACTAAAACTTACACTTAATAATAAAACGATTTTTTGCAGTTAAATTATTATAAAACGCCTTTAAAAAGTGAATATTTTTTTCTGTATAAAAAAATGGAAATAATTTCGTTAATATGCATATCAAATAGTCGTGTGAAGTATTCGAAATCTGACATTTTTCTACGGATTTAAAAAAAAAGATTACCCTTCGATTATTAGGAGATAACATTTTTTTTTCAAAAAATCTCTGTGACTCTAGTTTTTAAGATTAAGAGTTCCGTCTAGCACCTATTTATCAAGGAAGAATTGAATTTGCTGTTGAAAAATTCTCGAATTTTTTGCTGTCGAAAAAGTTTGTTTAAAACCATTGAAAAGTTGAAGAACGCGACCGAAGCAGTGTGCTGGGCGGAATGAGGGAAGCAGGGTTGATAAAAAACATGTTTTTAAAAAAAATACTCAGTTTTTTGTTTAAAACATGTTTTAATGTTTTATATATGTTTGAAATAGCTTTAGAAAGAAATCATGTTTAAAACAAAAAAAAACATCTTTTAAACATATATTTATTATATTTTATTATAACGTATTTTTACTTTTAAATATTTTGAAACGTTTTTGAGGTACATTTTAGCACTTAATTACACTTCCTCATTTTTTTAAAATTTGAGCGTATAAATATCACATAAATATATATATATTTGAATATATATATTTGAATATTTACTATTTAACATTTTATTAAACTGTATATATTTTAAGTTATGCAAATTTAAACAATAGCATGGCATTTTGTTAATATGCGTATTGATTACTCACAACTTCTCTTTTGAGATTTTTATTTTAAAATAATTATTCCTTGAATTAATTATAGATCTAATATTAATCTATAATTTATGTTACTATAGATTTTTATAGGCTGCCGAGCTGCTTATATATAGGGTGTTTGGAAAATAATAATAATAAATTTTTCGCATAGGGATAGAATGGACTAAATTGAGAAGAAAAGTACTCTACCATTTTGCAATTTTCATACAACAATTAATAAGATATTAATTACTAAAAATTGATGAAAATTGGCCTTCTATCATTTTTATTCAAATACTGTCAATTTTACAGAAAAAAGACAAAAATTGTTTATTTTCTTCTCATAGAATTCTACAAATTTTTTCAGAATTTTTTATCAACTTTTTAGTACTGCATTTTTTACTTTAGTACTGCACCAATATTATAAAAAATAAGTTAATTACCAATATTATAAAAAATCACATTTGAATATGGAACACATGCCTGATTATCAAATTTAAGTCATATTAGCTGTTTCTTTATTTAACATGCTATAAAAAATGTTCAATTGGGCAATCAAATGTATTATCAGTACAAAATAATTTTTGAATGTGAATTTAATTGCAGATGCAAATATGACATATGTAAACAAATAATTAATAAGTAATTTGCCAAATGTTAGCGTAACTGTTAAAAATATAACACTTTCGCAAATATAAAAAATAAATATAAAAGTAAATTAGTGTTACATGAAAAATATATTTTATAACTATATTCAATAGTTACATTAACATTTGGCAAATTATTTATTATTTGTTTATATATATCATATTTGCATCTGCAATTAAATTAACAAAAACAATTTTGTACTAATAATTCCGTACATTTAATTGTCCAATTGGACACTTTTTACAGTATATTAAATAAAGAAACATAACTAATATGCCTCAAATTTGTTAATCAGACACGAGTTCCATATTCAAACGTGATTTTTAATAAATCGAAAAAATAAAAATTCAAGAAAGAAAAGTTTTCTAAACTAAAAATTTCATGGCTACAATTCGAGATTTTTTTAATAAATTCAATTCTCCCTTGATAAATTGGTGCCAGACGGAATTGTTAATCTTAAAAGTTAAAATCACTGTGATTTTTTGAAAAAAAAAAATTGTTATCTCGACTCCTAATAATCGGAGGGTAATCTTTTTTTTTAAATTCGTAGAAAAATATCAGATTTCGAATACTTCACACGGCTATTTGATGCATATTAACGAAATTATTTCTAATTTTTTTATACGGAAAAAGGTATTTATCTTTTAAAGCCATTTATAATAATTTAATTGCAAAAATTTTGTTTTGTTATTAAGTGCAATTCTTGAAGAAGAAAAATTACCTTTGTAAATTGCTGTGTGATTGTTCAAAAATGAAGAAATTAAATTTTCCGCGGACAGGTTTTTAGTGAACAGACAACTTTTTGCAAAAAGTAATGAATATTTCAGGTTTGTTCAGGGCTAGATTTATTCGTCATTATGAGGGCTACATTTTACGAGAATTTCAAAGCTTTGCGTTTAAACCTCAGAGAGCGAGTGAAAAAAAGCTTTTTTCGATGTTTTTTTATTTTATTTCTACTGAACTAATAGATCGATTTTAATGTTCCACATTTCATTTTGTAGGTATTTCGAATACCTACATTTTTTATATTGATTTCATATAATCAATATCTTTCGTTTTATAAGCGAAAAACGTGCAATTATTTGATTTTTGTTTGCATTTTCTTCATAAGTCTCGAGTCTCAACATACGCATTTCTTTTCTGATAGCCTTTCGAGACTTTCGAAAAGAAATGCTGGTTTATAATTTCTTTCCGATAAAATTTTACTTCTTTTGAATTATTCTTACTACTCGAGTTTATAAAAGAGGGGTATGCTACATAACGTGCATGAAAAATCGTGAACAATTAAATATTTGATAAACTGTTGCGTTTTTTAACATGATTTATATTATTCTGAATTAACGGGAGGGATACGCTGTTATTACAATTATTTATTACAATTTATTAAAACTTATATTTAGAGTGTCCCTCGCCCCTTATTGATGGTGACCCCCTAGGGGTCACCGAACGACCAAGAAAGCATTTTTGGTTCCTTGAAACAAGTGATTAATGTGATAAGAAGGTCGTTGACTCGTTCACTCTCGGCATGCCACAAGATGGGCTCGTACTTAAGTGAGTGGCTACCAGTTTCGCTAGACCGCCGTCTGATTCTGTATCGTCGTCAATGCAAAGTTCTTGGCCCAATAATCAGGAGCTTAAAGTTAGAAAATCTGTCTTGTAGACAGTGGGGTGTATAGATTAGTGCTTATTGAGTTGGGGCGGCTACGCCGCTTCGAACAATAACAACATATCTTATCCGCTTGAGGCCTAATCGCCTAGAAGTTACAGCATAGACAGTCCGCTTGGAATATTTCTAATCCATAAAGTGGAGTGTGAGAACAGTCTTTTTAGGACGGTTTTTTTATTGTCTAAGCTGCAACTTCTAGGCAGATAAGACCTACCCCAAGAGGGTAGGATATTACTTTTTTTTGTTCGGGATGGGTAGTCGCCTCGAACTAATATAAGCACTATTCTGCTGCAAATTTCCATGGGATTTTTCATAGATTCTTATAAAGGACTATAAGATTCTGTAAGTGTTAGTGTAATTATTTATAGGATTTGCGCAGGTATACATAAGACATTCATATCCCAGCAAATGGAATGGATTGAAATGGATTAAAATGGATTTAGATTTTCAGAAATACGGATTCATGAATGTTAAAATTCTTTTCAATTCTGAATGCATTTTTATTCATTTATAGGAATTGCATAGATCATATCTTTATGTCTTTCAATCCAAAAATAATATTAGTATTTTCTGTGTGCATCGATGATACTATACTATTCAATTCAGAATTGTGAATAGAAAATACAGATTTTTAATTCAATTAAATTCAAAAATAATATCAGCAATTTCTGTGCAACATGAATATTGCTCAATTCAATATTCTGAATATGAAATACAGTTTTTCAATCTAATTGAATAAAAAAAATTTTTATTTAAAAATGGATCATAAATGCTACTTAAATTATTCAAAATTATAAGGGAATTTTTAAATTAAAGGAAATTTTAAAATTATAGGAAATTTTTCGTTTTAATCTAATTAAGTTCAAAAAAATTATAACGTAAAAATAATTGAGCTATGTTCCTTTGTTTCTTTTTCATTAGAAGAAAAAGAATGATCGATGTGAACACTCGCAAACCGAACACAGCCGAATATTAAACTAATCACGGCGCGCAACATTGGCCAAGCGAGATTAGATTATCCGACACTTACCTAATGTTTTCTCATAGTAAATTTTATATTTTAGTATATCTGTTAAACGATGATATTTTTATTATAATTATCTCTATATAATTTCGTACATTGATTGTAATTGAAGTAGAGAATGAATAACATATTTACCAATTGAAGAAATGATGTAGCGGATAACGTAGAAGACTCATAATTCAGAGATCTCAGGTTCGAATTCCACTAAGGTGTGTCTTTTAATATCAATTTGAAATAGTTAATTTCAGGTTCATAATTATAAATGTTAGGAATAAAACCCGTAATTAATGTTTTTTTTTCGAATCTTAAACTAATGGCAACTCGAATTCAATCTATTTCAATCCATTCAATCCATTTTCATAAATTTACAGTACGCATTAAAAAAATTTTAATCCATTCTCGTTTACTGGATAGGAATGCAAAGTAATAGAGATACACACGGGAATGTAGACGGATACCTTATGAGAACTAAAAGGTCTATAGGATACGAAAGCGGAAGAAGATATGATTTTCATCTATGATAAATGTCGCCAAATTATAAGAGAAGCAATACATGTGTATGAAAGATTTCCTGATCGTGTCCATCTCTCATTCTCTATTTTTTCAAACAGTAAATGAGTACCCAGTAAATGAGAATGGATTAAAATAGATTAAAATTTTTTTATTGCGTACTTTAGATCCATGAAAATGGATTGAATGGATTAAAATGAATTGGATTCAAACTGACATTAGTTCAATATTCGAAAAAAAAACATTCATATTTAAGGATTACAAATTTTATTCCTAAGTCATTTATAATATTGTATACCTGAAATTATACCTGAAATTAACTACTTCAAATTGGTATTAAAAAACGCACCTTAGTAGGATTCGAACCTGGATTATGAATTTTCTACTATATTACATTCCGCTACACCACTTTTTAAATTGGTAAATATGTTATTCATTTTCTACTTCAATTACCAGCTAAATCTGTGCACGAAATTATATAGATATAATAAAAATATCATTATTTAACAGATATAATAAACAATTTACATTACTATGAGACAACATTGGGTAAGTGTCGGATAATCTAATCTTGCTTGGCCGACGTCGCCCGCGTGATCAGCGTAATATTCGGGCTGTATTTGACTTGATTTGTGAGTGTTCACATCGATCATCTGGAGACACTGGTAGTGTTTCGCTAAGCTACGCACAGCGACACTGCCGTGATTATACTATTTTACGCGAGCTGGCGAGTTGTGCCAGATCGAGATCATCGGATTTCAAGAACTCAATCGATCAAGTTCTAAATATGCTCAATCGATTGCAACTGCTGGGGTATATAATGAAAGTGTTTTTATTTTTTCTCTACGAGCGAAGATATTGCGATGCAAAATACGAATCTGAAACTTTTATTAAGAAAAAATTAAGAAACGTCGTCGTCGTCGTTGTCGTTGCCGCTACAGAGTGGGGTAATGTCCTTTTGGAATTTTTGGCGCAAGAGGCAAATGTGACGCTAGCAATACATGGTTGCATCACACATCAGCGAGCGCTGCGATGATATTGCACATTTTACACATTCTACACTCTGCAGAGATTAGAAATTAAAGTTATTGTTTTTTACGATCGCGGAGGAATCGAATAAATACGATTACAGCTAAAGCTATATTATATATAATATTGGGTTCCGATTACCTCAAATATTGATAAAAATACTTTTAATCGATATATTTTCGCGTAATTAAATGTCTAGATTATCCAAATAATATCGAGATTGTCGTTGAGGAACTGTAATCACATTTATACGGCACCCTTAATCGGGTTTAACAATGATGAAAATACATCCAATCGATGCGTTTTCGCATAAAAATAAGTAAAAGTTTGACAAAAAAGTGTCTCTGCCTCATGAACCATAATTAGCCGTAATTGAAATCGATAACAAGTTAAAAAGCGACGAAATATTGCATACATTGTAGACACAATAAAATTTTCATTTCCCTGCTTTAGGCCGGTATTCATAATTAAATCTTATATTCAAGATCATCTTAAGTACGGTCTTAAAAAGTCACAAACTAATCAGAGAGCTGCATTAATATATTAAAACACTTAAGATGGATTGGAAATAAGAATCAACTATGAATATCGGCCTAGATCTATCGGAATAGCGGGTCATATTGATTCCGCATCCGCAAGTTCCATTCAATGGGACATAGGAAAATGAATTCCTGTGGATTGGAAATCACATATGCAGGGACATTGTCGACTGTGTTTTGTATACTCATTTAAATTTTGATTTGCATTTTCGCTTTTCTGTATATTCGGTATAATATACCAAATTATGCAAATAATATTAACTTTAATGATATTCCTATAAAATATTTGATATCAAGAACTGATGCCAAGTTAAATCCCATTTCTTTATACATGCCAAATTAAATAAATAATGATAATTGAAATATTAATTTAATGATATGTATCATTTGTATAAAAGAATTGATATCAACAACTGTGGCGCCAAGTTAAATTCTACTATCAAAATAAAAAATACAATCCAAGTTTATTATTTACTTAATTTAAATGGTACTATCTTTAATTTTTATAAAATGAAACTTAAGTATATGTATCTCTAATTGAAGGATTTTCCTATTCCAATCCAAATGGTTTAAATTCCTTTTAAATGAAATTATTATATCACAATTCATTCAAAGACATTTTCTCTTTCTAACAGAAGGTTATTTAATTCTCCTTCAAAATATTATACAAAACATTATCACAAAATTGCGTTACCTTGTTCAATTTAAATGTTATCACAAAAAAATTAAAGAGTGAACCACATAAAACGAAAAAATTTAATTTAAATAAAAAAACACTTGGTGTTGCTAGATCAAGTAAGAAAAACT
>NW_017259264.1:90788-93445 GCF_001594045.1 Atta colombica | reverse complement strand
TATAGAGTCATATAAATTATGAATGTTGTGAATACTATTAAGTTTAGAAAGTTTCTAAGAAAAATAAATTTCGATTTGTAAAACATGCATTATGAAAGAGAAATAAAAAAAAATTGAAAAATTAAAAAAATTAAAAAAATTGATATATATATACATGCTAGATACTTTAACTCTCACTGAAAATGCTTCTTATTTTTCTTATTTTCTCTATTCATATTTTATTAAAATATTCATATTTTTTTATGTGTTTCTAATTTTTCATATTAATATGCTTTTTGTTTATGTTATTTTTCTAAGTATTACATTCTTATTTTTCTTATTGTTCTAAATATTACATTTATATTTTACTACTATGTTATTATATCGAGATCTAACAAAATGTTTTTACATGAAAAATTTTTCTATTTAAATTAAATTTTTTCGTTTTAACTCTTTAATTTTTTGTGATAACATTTAAATTGAGCAAGGTAACACAATTTTGTGATAATGTTTTGTATAATATTTTGAAGGAGAATTAAATAACCACTACTTCAGTCGGAAGAGAAAATGTCTTTGAATGATATAATAATTTCATTTAAGAGAAATTTAAAAGAGAAATTTAAACCATTTGGATTGGAATAGGAAGAGCCTTCAATTAGAGATACGTATGCTTAATTTCATTTCATAAAAATTAAAGACAGTACCATTTGGATTAAATAAATAATAAAGATAGTATCACTTGGGTTACTTTTACTTTTTATTTTGAGTTTAGTAAACTTGAAATTAGTAAAATTTAATTTGACGCCATAGTTGTTGATCAATTCTTTTATACAAATGATACATATATGAATATTAGATTAATATTCATTATTTATTTAATTTGGTATGGTATAAAGAAATGAGATTTAACTTTGCGTCAGTTTTTGATATCAAATCTTTTATAGGAATATCATTAAAATTAATATTATTTATTTAACTTGGTATCTGAATTATGGAATTTAATTTGGCACCAATTGTTGATATCAAATCTATTTATGAATAATACATAAAATTTTGAGGAATTTCACTTGGCGCTAATTTTGTTGATATCAAATTTTTTATAAATGATACATATCATTAGAATTAAGTAAATAACAAGAGATTATTTATGTTTTACTTTTTAATTTGATAAAATTTAACTTGATTAGTTAAGATTGTAGCATCTGAGTTTTCATTTTTCATTTGATACATTCATTTTTTTCGAAGAGTAATAATTTTTGACAAAGAATTAAAGTTGCCATTACTTGGATTGGAATAAAAAGACCTTCAATAAGAATATCCTTGAAAAAAACATTTGAACTACTATTAATTGGATTAGATATTAGTATTATATACAAAGAGCCGATTTCATCAACTCGATTAAGCCGAATCGGTGTCAATTGTAAGTGGTCAATTCTACTAAACAGCAAATACAATTAATTAGTTCCACGGCCAATTAACCAACGCCAATTAAGTAATTGGCGTTAGTGAAGTGATCGGCTCAAATGATTCTTCATAATGCATCGCGATTTTATGATTCCAATTCTATCATATTGAAATCTGATTTTAGGATAGAAGTTATTTCAAAGAATAAAATGAAAAACACTTTCCACCATCTATCATTTTTTAACAGAAAAACCTGATTTAATAATTGTTTGTGACATGGGATGTAATCAATTGAATCAAGTTTTCATTATTAATCAGTAAATTATAGTTCATCGCGATTCGATGATTCAAATCTTATCCTATTGAAATCTAATTTCAAGATAGAGATTATTTCAAAGAATAATATATGAAAAACACTTTTCACCCTTTACGAAAAAGGATTACTGCTGACTACACAGAAATATTAGGTATGGGAAAAAGTTCGTGGCGTTTTTTTAATGCCATTTAACGGAAAAAACGCCATGAACTTTTTCCCACATTTAATATTACTGATAATCACATAGCAATATTACAGTATCACATAAAATATTACAAGTCACTAGAAGTTATCACTAGAAATATTATAGGTTATCATTGAGAATACTGGCAACTACACAGAATAATTATTTCGTACCATTGCCGAAATATATTACTGCCTTAAGTATTACTGCCAGTAATTTATGAAAAATCCCCGTAAAGCCTATAGTACATGGATCCTTGTTTTCTTGTTGAATTGCTTACGTTTTAGCAAATTACTAAAATTACACTATACAGAAGACAGAATTTTTAATAGTAAATTCACCAAAACGCAAAATTAAGATTCGAAAACAAGCATATCTGTGTGTCACAAATTAAATGAGATATGTATTTCTACAATAAGTCATTTTATATAGTAATAAATCAGATAAGTATTAGAAGCTAGAAATTTTGACCAATCATAATTGATTATTCTTCTTACATTCGACTGCGATTGATCAATTTCTAGTTTCTCTGATTTATTACTATAATGAGTTATTGTAAAAAAACTTGATTGATCTAATATTTTAGTGATGCGACAAAATACAATAGCAATAATATTTTAGTAAATGTTTCCAGTAATTTTTTTCTAAAAATTAACTGGATATCATTACTAAAACATTATTATCTACTAGCAGCTACTGAAATTATTCCAAAAAAATCTCTTATAGGATATTTCTTATATATATATATAAAATATCTTTTAAATATATACATAT
>NW_017259264.1:83784-90505 GCF_001594045.1 Atta colombica | reverse complement strand
TATAATAATATAAAATATTAAAATGAGAGTTATTAGATACTGTAATTGCATTTATATTATTATTTATACAGATTTTATATTTTACCTGCGATATCTGCTATATGAACGGGATCGAGCTATGTCGATGCTTATGAGTAGTCTTTTCTTTTCGCTGATCTTCCTGTTAAACTGCTGTCGTAATTCCTCACGATCAAACACTAGTCCAAGTAGTTGCCATTATAGTGGCTTGCCATCATTGATAGACCATTTTTATCATTAATTTTTTCCAATTATTGACTGGTCAAAAATCGATTTCCAAAATATTTTTCATCTTTCTAAATCATGAAGAATTCTTTGAAAAATATATTATTGTAAAATAATAAAATTACAAATTATTGTATAAATTATTTAAATATGTATAAATTATACTGACCCTTGATCATGATCACCTGACGTTTCTCATTGCGTTTTGTTTCAATCGTACGATTTTCCTGAAAAATATAATTTCTAAGTTATTTTGAGTTTGAAGATTTTAGTTATTTTATATACACAATAGTTTATTATTTAATGTGGACAGAACGATTACAACATTTTTTTAAAATGGATTTCGGAATATAGCCCGCTTACTCAGCACAAAGGCCTTCGATAATCGCGGCTCTTCGATTATATTCTGCACTTGGTTTCAATATCATTTTGAGAATATGACTGTTTACTAGAAGCATCAGGCTTTCTCGGATGCCAACAATAACTTCTAGCGGAGATACAATAGCGGAAAAATTTTAATTGAAATTTGTCCGGATTTTGGTGACGCACCCTATACATACATTCTATATTATATGTAATAAAACGTGAGTGTTGCTCAGCGCATTGATTTGCTGAACTAGAGGTCCCGGATTCGATTCTCGGTGGAAAAGAATTTTCATTCGCTCGTATCTCTTCTTTGAGTCTGGCAAACGGTCTGGCAAACTGTTAAGAGTATTTCTTCCTAAGAAGTCTTGCTATGGTGTTCGGAATCGGCGTTAAACTGTAAGTCTCATATATCTGTGTATAATCTCGCTGTGTATAATTCGCACAATAGGTATATATGAGGTATCAGACAGCATCGAAGATACATATATATATATGTACACAACTGTGAATCTTTTATTATTTAACTTTATAAAAACAAAATAAATTCAATGTTACATGTACAATCGTGAACAGAATGGTTACATTTTTCAATGGATTTCGGAATACAGTCTGTTCTTCGAATAATTGTTTCTTACCAAGTGTACAAGTATGAAATGATGATTTGAGAAACAGATGGCGCACCAATGCAGTGTGAAGTACTAAGATTTAACATTATATGCCATTTTATTGTACCATCAACAAACGCGCAAAGTGATTTGATTGAAAAGTGTTTGCATAGTATTATGTTACTGTGTTTAATATGACGAAATTTGTACCAAATAAGGAGCATTCGCGGACAGCATTAATTTTTTGTTTTCATTTGAAAAAAACTGCTGCGGAATCATATCGATTACTTAGAGAAGCTTATGATGAGCGTGCTCTATCGCAAAAAACGTGTGAACGATGGTTTCAGCGTTTCAAAATTGGAGATTTCGATGTTGCAGATAAGGAATACGGAAAACCGCCCAAAAAGTATGAAGACGTGAAATTGCAAGCATTGCTGGATGAAGATGATTCACAAGCACAAAAACAACTCGCAGAGCAATTGAGCGTTAGTCAACAAGCTGTTTCCAATCGCCTACGAGAGATGGGAAAGATTCAGAAGAAATCGGCAGAAATCGGGTGCCACATGAATTGAACGAGAGACAGATGGAGAGGTTCAAAAACACATGTGAAATGTTTGCTCGAACGATACAGAAGAAAGTCATTCTTGCATCGTATCGTTACTGGGGATGAAAAGTGGATTTTTTTTGAGAATCCCAAGAATCCCAATACATCCAGTATTAGTATCACGGTAATACTGGTATTAGTATATACGGTAATACTGTAGACTGCAGAGGTATGCATGTGAATTCTCTAACTTCTGACATCTTTCCATAATGTTATAAGATTTGGCTTTACTAATGTCTCATATCTTTCAATTACGGCTTTTCAAATTTTTAAAATTTTTACGTAGTAGTTTCTAGTAGTTTCTTGATCCTCATTAATAACTGCTTTGGCACTGCATTCATTGTCACTGTTGCTGCAACCCTTCTTAGCAGCATACTTCTTTCTGTCTTCCTTTGTTGGATTTAATTCATCAAATTTTATATAATTTTTCAGCTGCATACTCATGCTTGCCCAATCTGTGAATAAAAATATATAAATATTAATAGTAACATATAAGTATTAAAAATAATTTTAAAAATATGCAAATATGCTAATTAAATAATATTGTTTATCGCCATATGTAAAATAAATAATTTATAAAATTTTCTATTTAAAAAATATACTTAATATTAATAACTTCCAAATCTTAAAATGGACACGACATGTGTCCATTTATTTATTAAGAAATTGTTTCTTCGTTCTCGAACTCAATGGACCAACGGAGCAATTCATTGATCAATAAATAACCACATGCTCGCTGCTTTTTATAAGTGCATCTATGTTTTCTTCTTGTTTTATCGTTATTAACCATGAAATATCCAACGGCTACATTTCCGTTCTCATTAGTAAACTCTATGAGAACACACTTTTCATCGTTGACTTTTCTACTTTTTCCTTATCTATTATTAAATCTGATAAATTATATAATCGTCATTTCGAATTTCTTGTCACAAATTTCTTCTCTCCGATATCACTGCATGGTTTTATCTGCTTCACTATGTTTTTCACTATGTTCGGTTTTTGTTGCACTCGCAAGTGATCTGCTTTCTTTGTCTTATTGTTATTAGTATTATTTTAGATCATCCAATCAGATTAAATCTAGAAGAATATACTAATAATAGCGAGCGCTTATTCCTGTTAAATCCGCTGAACACGCCCATTAATTCAAGAAGAAGACTTCCTCCATCTTTCCATGTATCATTTTTCGCATCACCATGCGATTTTTATACATTTTTATAAAGTTTTTGTATAAATTTTCGATAATTTTGAAACGAAATATTGATAAGCATAATGAAACAAGGCCCTTATAACATTTGGAAAGGACTGATCATATTCCTCTAACGACAAATTATTCTCAAAAGACGGATCTCCAAATGTAGTTGTACGGACAACAGATTAACATACGATGAAGAGGTTATGTTTCCTGATGCACACGTAATAATATTAGATATAGGAAAAAGTTCGTGGCGTTTTTTTAATGCCATCTAACGGGAAAAACGCCACGAATTTTTTCCCACATCTAATATTTATGTTAATAAATAATAAATAAATAATAAAAATATGTAATCTGAAATATAAATGTAGTGTTTTATTTATTTACATGAATATTTCACAATATTATAACTTCATTACAAGGTTAGCAATTAATGCCATTTTCGTTACTTTTTTTCGTTAACGATTGTTACTTAATTTTTTTTGTCTGTAATAGTGGGTGGTGGTGATGATGGTAGTAATGATGGTGGTGATAAGGATAACATTGTTGCAGTAATGAATTCAACCGTTACTTTTATCATTATTTTATCATTACTTTTACTTTAATAATTCCTTACTATCTTTATTCAATAGGAATATACGGATCGATCTTTTGAAGAATCGATCTTTTTGACTTAAAAATCGATTTTTTAAATCGATTTTCTTGTTTCGATTGTAGATCGATTTTTTCATGGAAAAATCGAATTAATTACGAGCACATAACCATTGTATCATTTATGACCTTATTCTTTTTAAAGAAGAGTCATGATTGATAATATTTACATATTGTTTACATATTTGTTTTGTGAATCTCGAGGCAGAAGCGCAGTGTCAACATTGTTAGCAATGTGTCGCGCAATCGCGCTCGCTGTAGACGCTGCTACAGTTTAACCAGTTACGACAGTAACTGAAATTCCAGGGTATAAAATTTCAATGCACATGTGTAAAAATTCAACTGACGACTTTGTTCGCCAATTACGAATCATTCAATGAGGTTAAAGTAGGTGTTGAGATAATCCACAATAAAAAAGTAAAAAAGGAAAAATAAAGGTATCCTCTATCACAGCTTTTGTGTTATAATTGGAAAGGGCGCAAAGCCAGGCTTGCATTGATAAGACGCAAAAATAATAAAAGAGAAATATTAAAATGGGTGGATATAATTGCGCTGTAAAAGATTGTAAAAATGTGACAGATACTAAGGAAGTTAGTTTTTTTAGATTTCCAAAAGATCTCGAAAGGTAAAATTTATTAATCACACAAATGTGATATAAAAAAATAGTAATTTGGATACATTTTCCCTTTAGAGCTAAATTATGGTTGCAATTTTGTAATAGATGTATAGAATCTTTAGAAAAATTAAATTAAAATTACAGAATTTGTAATAAACATTTCACATCATCAATGTTTTTAAATAATTTAAGAAGTAGGCTTCAACTACATGCTACAATTCCAACAATAAATTTGTCAGAATGTGAAATCCTTATCAGTAAATGTGGAAGGTAAAAATTATATATTCTGTTTTGTTTAAATCTATATTAAATTTATATGTATATAGAACATTTATTACATAATTTCATTAATAAATTTTCATATTTAAAATGATAAATGTTAATGTAAATATTTATTTTAACTTTATTTCTGAATTGTAATTTTATATTTACGTTACATTTTTTAATAAATTTCCTTTTTGTTATTAAATTCAATTGAATATAACTGATTCACATTGACTATTTATTATTAACGTATTAATAATTTTACTAAGTATATAATGAATAATTTTAATGTTTTTTTCTATTTTAATCTGTTCTATTGTTTTATTAAATATAAAAATTATTGAAATTAATTCTTCAAATAAAATAAACTTCAGCTGATGTTAATCGTCGACACGTTGCTGTGGAATTACTAAGGAAATGAGCTAATACATCTAAATCATATAAATATTTAGGAACAGAAATGATTAATATTGATAAAGGTGAATAATAAAAATATTCGTTATTAATTTTTATCTCTCTCACGTTAAATATGTTGACATTGAAAATGACACAATAGGTGTCAAAATGTTTGTTGTATTTAGCTTTATTGTTATATTGAATTTTATTTTATTTTTATTTTTATTTACAATGTTTATTGTCCTTCAATAATAAACTGTTTTTTTTAAATAATTTTAGCCCTTCTTATTACATATATTATATATTTAAAAATATTCACTTTATTTAATTTTTTTATTATTTCTAGAAGATAAAATAAAAGATATTGAATACAAGGATATTAAAATTATGGATATAGTTATGAAGACTAAGTTTGCGCAAACTGAATCAAAATTATCGTATAATACTCCAAGAAAAAGAAATTAAAATGCAAAAACATTTATCTTGAGAAGAAAATAAACAGACTAGAAAAAAAAATTGCATTTTATGAAACTAAAATAAAAAAATTATTCACATTTGAAGATTGAATTCGCATTGCGACAAATTTCTTCCGCTACAAATAACTACTTTTATCAAAATTCAAGTTAATAACAACTTCATAAACAATCTAAAAAAAGTAAAAAGTAAAAAGTAAAAAGTATTGTAAGGAATTTAAACAATTTTGTTTACACCTTTACTTTTCTTCGTCAAAAAATTATAAAAATTATAAAATTATTAAGCAATACTTTTTACTTACCTACCTCAAGAACTTCAACATTCAATAGAAAATTTAAAAATTTTACCAAGATTACACGATTATATTTTTCATGTTTTAAAAAGTAAAATAGATTTTAATAATGTTGACAAACTGTGTATGGATGAAGTTGCTTTAAAAGTGAATCTTATAATTTCCATCTCGATGAAGTTGTTGGTTTTGAAGTTCATGGACATAGTAAATCCTTTTATTAGCGTGTAATGTAGCTTATTATGTTGCGAGATTTATATCATTTTTTAATTCAATTCCGCATTTAAAGCTAAGAATGTAAGAAGAGTTATTTTATAAGTTATTGTTGAAATTACAAGATATTGGCTTAAACGTAATTTGCTTTCATTAGCGACATGAGTAGTAATTTTGTACAAATATCGGAAAAATTAGGTGTTACTATCGAACAATCATATTTTGAAATAAATAATAATAGAATTTTTTATTTTTTTGACTCACCATATATTTTAAAAGCCATTCACAGTAATTTTATTACAAATATTATTGAAGTAGATTCGAAATGCATTTCTTGAACCTACATCGAAACTTTATATAATATAGGCAAAAATAACGATAATCGGTTTGGCACCTAAATTAAGTGATTTGCATATACATCCAATAAATTTTGAAAGAATGAAGATTAAATTTGCAAGTCAAGCTTTAAGTGTTACTGTGTCTGCTCTTTAAGAACTTCTATCTCATTAGATATGCTACCAGAAGATGCATCAAATACTGCTATATTTATAAAACAGTTATAAAATTATTAAGTCTTTTCAAAGATATCTTTTAGTCATCTTTGTAAACAGTTTTCAAAACAATATTTGATAACTTTGTATAATAGAGTACGTTTATTTTGTACATTGAAAATTTACTAATAGATGTTTCAACAGTCAGGTCATAGAAAAACTATGATTTTACAAAATCTTTAATTTTTCGTAATTCACTTCTGACTTTGGCAGCAATTTGATATGCTTTTCACTTTATTATTACTTTCTTTGGTTAC
>NW_017259264.1:57120-83684 GCF_001594045.1 Atta colombica | reverse complement strand
ATAATAAATATAATATGTTTGAAGATTACTTATATTTTGACATTTTGTATTGTTTTCATTATGTTAATTTTTTATTTTATTAATACAATAAATTCTTATAATTATAGTTGTGTAATAAATATGTAAATCGTATGTATATTAATTTGTATATTAATTTGTATTAATTTGTATATAAATATTAGATATAAAATACGCAATTCATTTTACATGGAATTTATTTTTAAGTATGTTTTATCACACTGTTTATAATTTTATGACATTACATAAATTAATTAATAAAATATAATAAAAAATAAATCTCAAAAATATTTATTATTTTATTGTAGTGTGTTATTTTAAAAATATTAATATTTTACTTTGAATATTTTTAATTTTACGATATCTATTATTTTGAAATTTGGTGCTTTTTCCAATTAAATATGGCTATAAGTTATGTGTTTCGTAAATCTCAACATCAAAGATACCGACTTTACAATTACTGTCGTAATTGATTAAACTGTGACACTGCTATGTTATTTTGCCTTTATATATGATCATGTCATCTATGGTTGAATAATTTGAATATGATCTCGCTGCTCGCCGCGCGTTGCCGTTATTTGATTGTGAGTTATCAGTTATCTCATTCTTTATACGTTCTGTGCTATGTTCATTCTCGCCGAAAAACGATGGAATGGACGCGTTTAAGATTATAGAAATCGCAATCAAAAATTACAGCCAGTTATTACCAAATTTTGTTTCTTTCTCAAGTTGCTTTTGATGTTATAATTAAAATAATCTGAATATATATGTTAAAATTTTTTGTGACCAATTCTGCTTAAATCTTAAATTAGATTTATCATTCTGATCCTTTCTATCATTCCATCTGACGATTGACACGGTATATTTCCGAGGTATATTTCCGATATGAATATATTTACACTTTAATCGTTTCCTATTTTTTAAAAAAATTTAAGATATTATCCATTTTTAATATTATTAATTTATGCTTCTCATATATTTCAGTGCCACCAAAAAACAAAGTGGACTTTTTTTATTAAAATAGCAAACGGAGATGTTTGCAAAATATGCAGTAAAAATGTAGCATTAAGTGGAACTACTAATTTAAAAAATTATTTGCTGCACCACCATAAAAATATTCAGTACAACAAAAAAACAAAAGTATCAATTGCTACTATGGATTCTACGGAATGTGTACGTGGAATCTACGATAGTAATGGACGTTCAATTGATTCGATGATCCTTCAACTACAAAGTAGCGAAAAAGCAGAGAATTCAACGCAGATTAGGAAGTTTAATACATGTATTTATTTCTATATTGATGGGCGGTGGCCCTTGTGTGTATAACTATATGTCTATGACTCTATGTTTGGAAAATTGATTGATTTTTCTCATATAAAAATAAATTAAAACATTTTAATTTTAATAATTTTAAAAACAGTATAAATCTTCATTTAGTAATTAGTAATTACAAATTACTTTAGTAGACTGAAGCAGTAATCCTTAACCAATCGACTGGATTGGTACAAATGCAGTGATCTAAGACACCGAAGTCCCATCAATCACTTGATGACCGCGAATTGATAGATCCTTCAAGAAAATAAAGTCTTTTGAAGGTAAATCTTAATATATCAATATTAATTAATAAAATTGTACAATTCTAAAATTCTAACTTAAATAAAATAATGATTGCATAGTTGGAGGAAGGAAAAAAGCACAATTCATCGATGCAATTGCTTTTATGCAAAGGATAATTTGCCGTTAAGAACTATTGATAAAGAAGGTTTCGCATATTTTTATAAGATCATGTATCCCCTTTTTAAATTGCCTAGTCGTACACAAATTACAAATGCAATCAAATCTAAATACGAAGTTTTATCCACAATAATAAAACAAAAAATTTCTGCTGCTAAAAATACAATTAAATTTAAAATTTCTATCAAAACGAACCAATCCATACAAATCCTATCGTGTTCTTGATTTAAATTGTTTTCTATCGGATCTTTTAAATTAGCTTTAATGTTCTTTCTTAGTTCTATTTCTTAAGTTCTAAGAAATTTAGAGTATAGTTGCAATGTTAAAAATTTTATATAAGCCCTTTTTTCCCTGTTTCTCTGACTTTCTTTAAGTTTTTTGTTAAGAGATGGGTGCATGCAAGGATACACGAAACTCACGAGATATAAGTGGGTTGTTTAAAGAATAATGTAAATGTTACGCTTCCTTTTATTAACGGTACACTTGCTGCTTCCTCTTTATTAGAAAATATTGTAAGTATTCCGTTATAAGTTTGTTCTAACAATAAATTTGTATAACTTTGTTCGTATATTTATTTAATAATTTAACCCTCGCAAGTGATGGGTTTATTTTGGATGGTTTAGCTTGGATGAAAAGTTAGATTGAAAGATTGATTTTTTAAAAATCGATTCTTTATCGCTCGATTTTTCATGAATCGATCTTCGCAGTTATGATTTAGATCCAAAAAATCGATTTTTTTGATTGAATCGTACATCCTTACCATTCAATAAATAGTTTGCATTATTTTTCTAATAATTTATTTTAATATTATAAAAAAGTAATGAAAAAATAACGAATTACATTTTACAAAAAAATTATTATAATGATAACTCGGTGCTTTTTTAAGATAACGTTCCCAGTAAATGAAAATGGATTATAATGAATTGGAAATTGTAATTTACTCGAGTTCGCGTTTTAGAGCGGAAGCTGGAAATTTGGTTTGTTTTTCATGCGTTGTTATTCATATTGTTACGTTATATTTCTTTATTACACATCTGTAATTTGTATACCTATATTAATACATAGAAATATTATATGCAGAATAATAGACTACCATTTGATGGTCTGAAAACAAAAATCATGTAAATCAGCAGAAACCACAAGACTGTGTACTGCTAATCATATCGATAACAATTCATGGTATAAAGAGATTAGTGATAGTCATCAACAAAACGATACAAGCAATGATAGCACTGAATTAAGCGATGACAAGATAGCAATGACTTTGATAGTCGATGAGCATAAATCATCAAATCTTAGCAATTTCAATGAAGTTTCGGTGAATTTTGAATCGGATCACGATGAAGAAAATACTAAAAAGGATGCAAACGATCTAAACATAAATGTTGAAGATCGTCATCCCAATCATAACGATAATCAAGTAATATATAATCAATATATCTCAACAAATGTAAAATGAAATTAATAATGAAATTACTATTATGTATACAGTAGGGTTAGCAAATTTTTTCTTTTCTAATTTTATTCTTTTAAAAAAATAAAACATTGTGTTTTTTTTTAAACATATTTTTAATACTTTAATCATGTTTTAAATACTATTATAAAAAATGTTAAGAACATCGATTAATTATGTTTTAAACTGTTTAAAACATATTTAAAACATGTTTTTTATCAATCCTTGTATATAGTATTCTTTAATAATGTTATAAAAATATATTTCAGTTGCGACAAGTTTTATGAAGGTTGTAATCTTATGAAAGAAGAAAGTGTACTTTTAATGATGAGTGCGGCTCTACATCCATTCACTGATGCAGTATTATCTTTTACCCAGATTATTGATTGCCATCTTCTTCGTACATGTCAAGATTCAAAATATCTATTTTGTAAATATCTATTCTACCGAAGCTTACTTATTATATATTACTTTTGTTCGCAATGTGTACTTATTTTAAATGATGATAATTGCGTTATTGTAACACGTGATAATTGGAGCAGTATAAACCATTACAGCTAAAAAAAGATGAAAAATTTTTTATATATTTCACTGAAAGAACAATTAAGCGAGCTAGTTAATTCGGAGATTTTCATGCAATTTCGGCAGGAAAGTGAAAAAGAAAGTGACGCTATCAGTGGTAAGGTGTACCATTTTGAAAAAAAAATTGAAAAAAAAAATAATAGGAGAGAATGACATTATTATTTAGTGGAATACAGACGGCGTACAACTTTTTAATCTTCCTTCTCTTTTCTTCCTTTTCTTCTTTATGATCTATTTTAATAACAATTAACGAATTGTCTTATCGCACGCGAAAATAACAAATGTTGTTAACTGATTTGTGATTCGAATCAAGTAAATGATGAATGTTTTCTTGTTGTTATATGAATTTTTTCCTTCAACCTTTTGTCGAAGAAACAGATTTACATTCTAATGGCAGATTTACATTCTAATGGCTTTAAAAGCGATATTTATTCGACGAATCAAACAGAGGTCTCTGCAAGTATGATTCCTGGTAGTGCGTCAAAATCGATAGAGTTGATGTAACGTGCAGTACCAACAATAATCGTTTGCGTTTTAATCTCATTTAATAAGAGTTGATTAGCTCAGTCAACTATGGAATCTATGTCCTCATTAATCTTCACTATGCTTTCCATTAGGACAATAAATAAATAATTAAATCGTCGGCATAAAAATTATATCTGCAATAATTGAGCAGATACAAATTGAAGAGCACAGGTCCAAGAACAGAGCCCTGCAGAACTCCGACAATATCAGCAGGACTCAGAACCACTCCATCTGTCTCTGATTATCTGGATCTTGCCCGTGAGATATGATGCAATCCATGATAGCACCGAGTGAGAAAGGTGCATACCTCTGAACTTTTTTTATTAGAATATCATGATCCATTCTGTCAACGGTCGAACAGACTCTTCTCTTGCGGCATATCTGATATCAAGTGTACTGATAAGACATATTTGTGTGGAATAAGTTTTTCTTTAGGCAGTCTGTGAATCAAACAAATCAAATCTTTCTAGAAAAGAACAGATTTGTCCACATTCTTTCCAGTATTTTCGACAGTGCAGGAAGAATTGAAATAGGTCGATAATCATTAACTGTTATAAGATTTCTAGCCCTCGGGATAGGACACACCACCGCAGATTTCCTAAACAGGAAAAACTCCATGCATTAATGAATAATTAAATGTGTTCAAGAATAGGCAGAACGTGTTGGCTCAACAAATTTCAATAGTTTAGGAGAGACATCATCTGTGCCGCACAAAATCTCATCAAACCAAATACTCTAGTGATGTCCATCGGAGTAACGTAATTCCAATAAAATTTGCTATTGTCAAATTTTTCATCCCATATGAGGTCGATGGTATTTCGTCTGCCGTCTAAGCAAAATAAACATTTAGTTCATCCATTGAATATTGAAGAATGTGACCATTATTTTTGTCCTTGATGAGACCAAGATGCTTTAACCTGCTCCAGACTTTTCTAAAGGATTGAGAGCCATTAAAGACTGACAAATAGTAGTCACTTTTGGCCTTTCTCACCACGATTTGTGCTCTATTTCTGAGCAACTTAAAACTGTGACGGCTATTTCTGTTCCCTTCTTGTATTATACCCTTCTGGTAAGATCACGCTCTCGCATAGCTATCTTAAGCTCAGGAGTGATTCATGGGGCTGGAGTGATTCATGGGAAGCACTTTTATAATAAATTCTTCGCAGCGGTGCATGTCTGTTATAGCAAGTAAGCAATTTCGAATTTAAAATGTTTACTTTCCGATCAATGAATCTTTCTTCGATCAACGTTGACCTATCAAGACTTTGTATTTCTAAGAGAAAAACCTTCTCGTTAAAAAATTTTAAATTTCGACACATGATAAATCGATCTTAGTGTCGTTGTATCTTAATATTATCTTGATGTATATAAGATCGTGCGCTGAAAGAAATCATGCTAGCTAAAAAAGTGATCTTCGTATCATTAATAATACACAGATCAAACAGGGTACTTGAATCTCTCAAGCGATGCGTAGCCTGGTATGGTACAAATTAACAGAGTCAACGAAGTTATTCAACTGCATACTATTATATGTGTCATAAGCATGTCAGCATTGAAGTCAAAAATAATAGAGTAATTAATTTGAAAATCCAAAAATTGATTGAGAAAGTCAGGTCAGAAAGTCAGTATCTAATATTACGAGATCTGTATACCATCTCAAGCAGAAGACGCGGACTCAAACTTCGCATCAGCAATCTCCCAGAACGACTAGCTTCAGACCTGCTTCACTTAAGAAGGGAAACTCATAGCTGCGAAAATAAAAAGCCACCTCAACACTGCGTCTGCCCACTCTGTTCCATCTGAGTAGTAGAAAATCCAGAAAAATTAATATCATAGAGTCTAACACTTCCGGTCTAAGCCACGTCTCGATCATGTAAATAATGTAATAATCCGAAGTTATGAAAAAATTATGGAACTCAAAAATCATAATGTGCCACCAACGATTGACAATTGACACGACAGATTTTTAAGTCGTCAAAATTCCCTTGTGAATTAGCCATAGTTGATGTGATGCGATTTTATTCTGCTGTCCAGGACATCAGTTAGCATTTATTGCAGAGTGAGTTAAGTCATTTAACAATAAACCCTCATATATGCATGATTGCCGCATCTAGACAGATCCATTTTCTTAGTGCAGTCCTTATTATCATGTGATTAAAGCAAGACATCGATAACATTATAATATGCGTATGTGATCGTTTATTATGATCGCATACTTACATGCAGCATATCGCAGATAGACTCTCCTCATTAGAGTCCTCCGAACTACAGGCGATACCTTCAAGATACAACTAATAATGGCCCTCTTATTATCTTTCGGCCTATATATGTGACCTTTAAATCACAGTCCGAAACTCCCTCAAGATGTTGGGCAATGACTTTGGTTTTAATTTCATCAGGTGTCAATTCAGCAGGCACTCCATGCACAATAATCCGGGGATTTACTTTGATGTTCTCCATTATCTTTAGCCCGGTATTCGCAAATTCAAGATACGATTTCAATTTTGTTAAATCCGGTTTGTTTGCCTCAATTCTTATGCTCTTATTAGGAGCGTATGCTATTTTGTTGATCGTGAAAGCACATTTCGCCGGCCTAAATATGTCAAGTATAATTTTCTTTGTGTCATTGGAATGTAAATCTATCCGTATGATTCTCTTCAGGCTACGAAAAAGCTAGTAAAGGCACCTCCAAGGTCGGTTCTCTCGACACACAGATTTTAGACAAGTTTATCCGTGGATGCATACGAATCAGAATTGGCATTATCGCGAACCTGTTTGGTCAGATCATTTTGATCATATTCAATTAAAGCTTCTTGAATGACCTTTTTAATATTATTATGATCACATCGATTTACATTTAATTCGTTCGTTTCTCCAATAAGTTGATCAGGACCATAGACATCTTAAGGAAAGCGTCCTTAGAGACACACAGCGCAACGTCGACTTCGCTGTTTTCTTGCTAGTAAGAATAATTCTGTTAGTCACATTGCCTATCTACGCTCTAAGCGCATTTATTCTAGAAATGTTAATTGTCTCAAATGCAGTTCTATTTCCTAAAATATTAAATGAACTAGGCCTCTTGGCTAGACCACGCCTCAATCCCGCAGAATTACTCTTGCCGTTGTCCTCCATCAGTAATGCAGGGATTATCCGCTATTCAGCTTGACCACCATAGGATCCTCAAATTTATAGCAAGCATGCACAATCAGAACAAAGCAGGCAGACAAAAAACTTCATTCGCAATTAGCAATATCAGAACAGGAATATCTCATAGAGCATTGAGACAGCAGCAATCAAAGACTTACATGCATTAGAATATCAAGCGGAAAAGCTCTTGACTGTAGCTGGAAGAAACATCTGCACAGGGCAACATACAGAAAAATAGTCTAAAATATGGAGCGATAAATAACAAGTGTGCAACAATACTCACACAAAAGAGTTAGACGTCTGGCCATCGGCGCCGACAAGGACGCGATGGCGCAGGCGGCGATGATGAGGGCGAAACTCAAAAGACTGGGCGAAGAGAACGCCTCCATAAAGATCTAGATGGCCTGCGAGGAGCATTGGTTCAGAGAGAGAAGGAGCTCGACAGGGACTTGCTCCAATGCTGTCTTGTCTCCAGCGCACAGGCCTCTCCAATACGGTTGTGTGAGTTTACCAGGGGTGCCGCCACCGAAGTTCTTCCTCTCCTCTCTCCTTCATGGAGGGAAGGGATCGGAGAAAATCGGATAGAGATGAATACTCCACCGGCGACCAGACTCCCATTAAAGGGAATCTCAAAGGTTATCCCCGAAGCGAGAAGGATTATCATCCGCGAGGACAAACCGGTCAGGGACCAATGGGGGAGGGCAAATCGAAGGAAGTGGGATCTCTCTCCCTATTCCGTCGGAACGGCGCCGCGAACACTAGAGAAGGTAGTTAGCTGCGGTACAGTGGGTTTTGCTGTCCTCCCTAAAGGAACTGGAGATCTCGATGAACAATCATCTGGATGGGAGGAGAGACGGAACTAGGTCCGTTCTTTCTGCACTCCCCGTCCAGAAAAATCTATGGTGGTCCCCAGCGGCCAGGAGGGAGCCTCACGCGGTACAGCGTCTGCATTCTCCTCAGGGAGGAACAGCACAGGAAAGATTACGCAGTACTGAAGCAAATGAGGCTAGCGGCGAAATGAGGGAGCAGCTCGTCCGTTAACAAAAAGGCGATCAAGAAGGTCAGAAAGCTGGTTATTCTGGAGAATGCCAAAGGGATTCCTTTTCATGTGAACAAGAAGAGTTCATCTTTTGAGAGCGAGAAAGGAACTGGTGATAAAAAAATTATCGGCAAATAATAGAAGCAGCAAAGACAGGGGCAAAAGGACCTTCGGAGAGAAGTCAAAAATCGCCCCTAGTAAGAAAAAAAAAAGAAGAAGAGATCTTCTGCTTCCGCAGAATCCGTCGTCATCTCATGCCCTTCGCCCACGATTACATGGAGATAGTCCAAAGGGCAAAGGAAAGGATTTTCCTCGAGGAATTCAGCATCAAGAGACTAAAGGCCAAAACATGATTGGGGTTCTTATTTTTGAGATTCCAGACAAAGGAGGTGCATAAATGTCTATGCATTAGCGGCCTGTCTCAAGATTGAGGCAAACAAGGAAGAGATCATTCGTCTTTGCATTAAGGCCGAGAGAATGAAGCAAAAGCTGGATAACTCGATCTCGATCGATGAGGTGAAAGCTGCCCTTTTTCATGAGTGACTGTCTTCCCGAGATGATTCAAGCTGGAGAAATTAAGATTGCCCCAGACGGTTTGGACACCCTTTGGATCAAGATTCCTCTGTTTGCCAATAAAATAGTGCAGCAACCAGAAAGTCAAAAGAATTGGCTGGACATGGGTACGAGCACGACTACTAGAGAAGAGGCTTCAGTACTTTAGACACTTGGAGAAGGGCACATCAGGACTCAGTGCTCCACTCGCGTCGATCGGAGTCACACGTGCTTTAAGTGCGGCTCCGAGGAGCTTCTCGCTAAGGAGTATTCCGCTAAGATGGCCAATTGTGTCACCTGCAAAAAGGCGAACCTTCTCTCCGATCACAAAATCGAAGAGAAGGCTTGCAAAACGGGCAAGAAGGGCAGGAGAACAGGAATCCCTCCCCCCTCCTATCTCCCCCCGCCAATTGATGACAAGAAAGATTCCCACCTCCTCCCTAGAGGAACCCGCGGTGCCCTCTTCCGTCTTGCATTCCCCCGTCATGGTATGGCGGTGACTCCTCCCCGTCTAACGAATAAAAATGATGAGGTGCATCATATTCCAATTGAACATCAATCACTGCCGCCGGGCGCAGGATATCTTTCTTCACTGCCTGGAGGACAGATCGAGGCGCTAATAACTAATCGCCGAGCCCTATCGGGTTCCGGAACACCACACGGTGGCTGAGGAACCCGGCGGGGACCTCGGCGATCATATGGATGAGGGCTATCGCATCCTCCTCCTGCAATATGCTCCCTTGTGGAGCGACGAGAGGTGGATGGCGGTCCACGTCTGTAGAGTAGTGATCAAGGGGGTATATTTCGTCTCGAATGCTCCCTGGACCGATTTCGTTGGAATGGTGGATGGCCTCACAGAGTTTCTCAGAGAGATACTTTTCTGCCCCACCGTTATTGCAGGGGATTTTAACGTCTAGTCCCTCATGTGAATCCAGGCAGGTCAATCACTGTGGCTTCATCGAGAGATGGACGGCCGAACTCGATCTAGAGGTCGATTCTGTAATTCGAGATCACTTACTTTCATCTCACGCGAGTTTATCCATGTGATTCTGTAACGATGAAGGGAAAATATGAAATCACTAGATTTGCCGATGTGAAAAACGTGAAAATATGAAATGAAACACAGTCCGCAGTCCGATTCACGCTCATAACGCTTAAAAATCATTTCATCCTTGTTGTCAAATGTTGAACGAAGACAAATGATGCTCATGAGCACTGTCAGCGTAAATCGGATCACGGCTATAAAGTTCAATTTATTCCTTAATTTTTTTCAATTTTAAAATTGAAAATGGACGACGAATAAGTCGAACTTCGATTAAAAGTGGTTAAAAATAAACCGTGAATTATGGAACTAGGCCTAAATGATTTTCTGCCATTATTTACAAAGTCAATCCTGTTAAAAATGAATATCTCTAAGCATTCTTTGTATAATTCCCATATGTGATTCCCTTTTCATCCTTTTCATCCAGTAACAAAATTGCTACCATGTATATTGCCATTTGAGTTTATTTTTGTCTTTGGACTGTGCAACGTTATATTTAACATTGAAATTGTCAATTCAGTCGATTCAGTCGGCTGTAGTTCCTCTCTATTTTTCAACCTTTCTTTCTCGGATCTTACCATTCGACAAGAACGATTTCTTGCCGAACGATCTCTCCTGAGATTGCTGGCAATTGCACCCTGATGAAAGTTAGGGAATCACGCGATGTGAGATTTTCATCATGACAAAAGTTAAAGAATCGATATCCTGATCCAACTCAATAGAGGAACCATGAACACCTGCGTGCGCGCTGGGATCCGAATCGTTGATCTAATGTAGGCGGTCTTCCCGCGGAACTTTAGAGGACTGGAGGATCGTTGACGCAGGGACCACGTCGGATCACGAGGTAATCCTGTTCAGTCTCCGCACGACCCTCCCGAGTTTCCCCTCCTCTCCCACGATCCTGTGAAGGATGTACGCGTGAAGTGGGCCCTGAAAAAGTTGGACATTGACCAGATAACGGCGGCGTTGGTTGCCAAGACCTGAAGGGAAGGAATAATCCAGGGCTCAGTGGCGGAGCGCCTCGATGTGGCGATGAAAGAGGCGTATGACGCCTCTATGCCACAAGTGAGATCCCCACAAGACCTACTGATGGACGGAGATCGCCGAACTTTGGCAAGTCTCCGTCCAAGCCAGACGGCATCATCAATGTATCCGGAAGCGCGTAGGGGAATGAACAAGAAGTCGCCAAAGAGGCATGCCTTCTGCGAGGCAGAAAAGAGTCTCAGGATCGTCGGTAGGTCGAAGCGTGCTGGGAAGAGCTAATCCAGAACCTGGACCGGGATCCCTGGACGCCCCCACAAAGTCATGAACAAGCTTAGGTAAAGAGCGTTCAGTCACGGAGTCGCTCGATTCTGAGTTTCTCCGAAAGATGGATATTTTATTCCCGATTCGAGAGGAAGTGATTCTTCCCTACGCGGGTCCGCCATCTAACTGAAGGGACGAAGACAGGATTACAGTCACGGAAATTTGAACTACGAAGACGCTCGGGGGTAGCTCCACAGGCTGATTTCCTCCAAAGCCTCCTTCCTCTCCCGGGAAAGAGGCCTTAGAGAAAATCGGCCTGTAGAGCTGGAGGAAATCGAGAAGTTGTATTTTCACCACAAACATTCCATCGTTGACTTATTCGCTTAATTATATTAGTATCTGTGTAAGAAAAACAACTCATAAAGTATATTTGCTTATTATAAAAGCAAATAAAAGCAATTGTACTTTCTCAAAATTACAATTTATCTAATATATTGAAGGTTTTGATCTGCTTCCTTTCAATTAAGGAGCTTTGGAGTATATCAAAGATTTCTCTGAAAAAAACTTTTATCATTTTTTTTTCCAGAAAAATATTGAAATCTAAGATTTTCAATCTAATCACTAGGTTATCTGATAAAGAGAGATTTCACTGATTAAAACTGTAGTTACATCGGCCGGCTGTCAAAAAACAATTCACAAATACTATGATACATTTATAATCGGTGATGTAACATCCGGTCTATCAAATTTTAACAATTATGAATGTAAAAATAGCTAAGAACAAAACGTGAACCCCTAAAATTGAACTCCAAGCATTCCTGCTACAAACGGCTGGGAAACCTCCTCCGAATACTGAGGGTGAGTTCAAGTCGCATTGAGATAAACTTCTAGATCAAATACCTAGGATTATTCACGAATGGGTTCTGGAACTCCACGAGTGAGCAGGATAGCGGATACCTTAGTCCGCCTACTGCCTAACCTTGGCGGTCCGAACGCCAGAGCGAGGCGTCTGCCGCTAACGCTGTACGGGGTACGCTGTTTGGTCTCGGATTATAAAAAATAGAATAAGACGCCTTGTTGCATCAGTCCAGAAGTGATTGGCTGTTAGAATTATCCGGGCCTACAGGACAGTATCACGCGGCGGTCATCGCTCTCGCTGGGACGTCCCAGATGGATCTGCTGGCCCTAGAACGCGCTGAAGTATATGTCGACATGTAGATGAGGGAAAATGTCGATCAAAGCGGTGATACTTATATATACTTATAAGGGAAAAGGAAAGAAGGAGGACTTTTGAGAGTTGGGCAATTCGATTCCTCGAGGAGTCCTCCTTTGGCAGCGAGATCGTCAGGATCATCCAGTCTTGTCTAGCGAAATGGATGGACAGGGTCCGAAGCGGACTTTCCACTCAAGGCACGGGTGCTTCGCGGGGTACCTGCACCGTATACAGAGAGAGCAAACAAATATCTGCTTTCACTGTGGTAGGACAGTGGACACGGCGTGACCATCCTAGTCAAATGTTCGGCATGGATGGAGGAGCGTCGCGCTTTTGACCACAGTGTTAGAAAACGATCTTTCCCTCCCCGCCATCATCCGCCAGATGGTGGAAGAAGCACGATCTCTTCTTTTTGAAGCAGTAATGGTGCAGAAGGAAGACGAAGAGGTCACAGAGGAGGAAGCGATCCCGTGGGGAAAGGGAGGGAACCTTTGACCTCTTTCTCAGCAGGTGCGTGATAGGGTCGGCTGATGTCTCCACCTCCGCCTTCTCCCGAAAGAAGCTGGCGTCTGACCCATCTTAGGTAATCGGGATGAGGGGGAACGGAGAAGTCCGTACGTAGCGACGGCAATTTCTTTCCCTCTGTTCCCATATGACGGAGGCGAAAGGGGGGGAATCGCTTTGCTCTCCTCTCTCCCGCTAAACAGTAGTCAAAATCGACAACAAGGAGGATACCTTAGCACTAGATTTGGGGAAAGGCCGGCAGCATATTTCAATTCCCAGTCCCCCCCCCCCCTCCCTCCAAACTAAGGCCGACTATAATAGAGGGAACTTGATGTTTTTAACGTGATAAGGCAACTGCTCCAGAATCTGCATTTCTGCCTCCCTGAAGCAGGAAGGGGAGACAGGGAGGCGGGGAGGGGGGATACGAGGTAGATTGAGGTCCCGCATTATCCCCAGGAGAGGTCGAACCTGAGAATGTTTTCCCTTCCATAGTAAGATGATCCTCGGGATCATCTCATTGCTCCATGGAGGAATATACGAAGATTTTTTCCCACCTAAAAAAAATGGCCACTTTCTGAAATTAGGTAAACGGCGCTATAATTTTTCAACTCTAAGTAGGTTACAACCTAATCGTCTTTTTGAATAAGGAGCTAACCTATTCGAATGCGCCTATCACTCTTCTCTTATGTTTAGTCGTCATTGCGGAAAAAACCACGTCAGCTTTTTGACTTGATGGTAAAAGGTTCCTTTCAATTACTCTGTAGTTTAAGATTTCTTCCCTTTTTCCTACGAAGATTAAGGAATCAAATTTCTTATCTTTTTTGAAACGGTATTTGTCTAACCCTTTAATCATAGACCCTTTAATCATAGATCTTCATGCGAGCGGTCTTGATTTTCATCCGTGCAAACTTGATTATGAATCTGCTCGAATTGTTCGCTTAATTTTGTACCCCTTATCGACTTTTCCTCTATCTCAGGCGGATTTACTCTCAATATATCTACGGATAATCTGAGGTCTTGACCGAAGTAGGGGTTGCACCTGCTGTCTCATGTTTCAAAGATCTGTACGCCAACAAGAACATTAGGATCCAACGATTTCAATCCTTGATTTTCAGAAACAAACTTCGCTAAATAATCGTCTGATGCTAATATTCTATCTGCCCATCAGACTGAGGGCGCAAGGCCATTCTCGTCTTCTTTATTTCAAGCATGAGTGCTTACTCCGCAAATATCTTGAATTCAAAATTCTTCCCTTGATCAGTATGAATTTTTAAAGGATTTCCATGCCTAGAAATGACTTGATTAACAAGATTTTGGCTACCGTCTTAGCCTTTATGTTTTTAAGTAGGAAAGCTTTCATTCATTTGCTAAAATAGTCTACTATGTCAAGCAAATATTTATTTTCTAAAATAGAGGTAGACAAAGTACATCTATTTGTATTCTCTTAAAAGGAAATCGGTATTATGAATCTGCAGGGGAGACTTCCTCTTCCCAGAAGATTTCTTTTTTGAAACATATATTCTGCAAGAACTACATCAATTTTCTACTCTTGTTTGCAAGTTGCTTAATAAAACCTCTTTCAAATTTTTTAAGATTTTATTTACCTCGAAATATTCGCCAGAAGGAGAATCATAAACCTTTTTTAGGATATGTTTTATACGTTTTTGAGGTACAATTGTAGGACGTTTTCCTTCGAATTATTATTTAATTGAGATTTTCCATTTTTTGTAAGGAACATCATTGTTTAAGAGGAGAGCGTCCCAATAGGATCAATAAATTCGACAAGCAATGTCTTCAATGACTATCTCTTCCCAGAGTGGGTGCACTTTGCCCTTATAAATGACCAAAATGCTAGAATTTTTTCTCTGTTTCCTACGTCAAGTTTTCAGATCCTCCCTTTCGAAAATCATATCAGCTGACTTGATTTTCCTTTTTTCGAAGACTTCTAGCTTCCATTTTGACACAATAATTACATTCTGTCACCTCACACTCTCTTCTGGATAACTCATCTGCATTTTTGTAAGTCTGTCCTTTTCGATGAACCACTTCAAATTTATACTACAATCTCTCCATCCAGCGGGTCAATTGTCCTTTCAGATTGCTAAAGGACAAGAGTTACTTAAGTGACGCCTGATCCATTTGAACTAAAAAACTTTCATCCGTAAAAATAACGATGAGCGAATTTTATCAATGATAACCAGAACTTCTCGTCGGATTGCACAATAATTTCTTTCAGCCTTGCTAAGCATCCGACTGAAACAACTTATAACTTTCTCGATCTCTTCTGTTTTTGAAATAGAACCAATTCCAACATTGAAAAAAACATCTAATCCAGAAGAGAGAAGAGTTTTACGTGTGATTACCTGCAAATACCTGCAATTAAGCTTCACTCACACGGCCCCCATGGGCGTGGGATCGGAATACGTCCATCAGCGCATCACTGTTATGCCAAGACTCCTAGTGCGCTCGCGGGATCCCATGTAGATCCCAACAAGCTACTCACTGAAGCGAGCGACTACCTACGCTCCATCTATGCAGACTATTTCCTAAGCATGTAATGCAGCTCACCCGTCGGGGCCAGAGGCCCCAAGCCAGCATGTAGCTATTAATCACTATCCCCGCGAATCTTACCCATGACTGGACAATCTCCGCGTATCAATTTCGATCATCGGTTAGATCTTCGTAGCCTAGGCTACTCAATTTACATCGCTTACACGCGCGACACTGGTCGGCTAGCTTCCGGAGCACCCGTCGGAGCCGCCGGGATACTACTTCCCGGGGAAGTAGGCTTCATAGGAATCGCTCAGCAACCCGACTCCGGATCTAGCCCCGAGGCAGGGCGCCAAGCTTTCAACCTGATCAGTCTCTTCCCTGTGAAGGCTAAAATATATTGGCTTATTCATGATCCTGAAGCAATCAAATAATTAGATAGCCTCGTGCTTATCAGAACAAGCTGACCTTATGTAGGGCGCCAGTAAAACTCGAACTCAGAATGGTAAATCACGAGTCGAAACGCACGAGGCTCTATCGCATCACTACGCTTGCCTCGATATGACATTATTATTGACATTACTCAACATGACATTATTATTAAAGGGGCTTAGCTTAATTTTTTGTTGGGATCCATATTTTTACAATCTCCTTCGAAGTTGTGCCAACTCCTCGCCTCGTCGTCACAACATCGCCAACAACTCCACCTCTCGTGATCGTTACTCCTCCTGAAGTTATCATATTTTTTCATAGCGCGGCCTACTAGACTATCATTTCCGGCGTTTGCTCTCGCCTTGTGGCTCGGAGAGTCGTCATTTCAGATGTTCCTTCCATCTCCAACATTTTTGCCATCCTTTCAGGGTCCATCATCTGAGCTCTTTTCCTTGCGATAGGCGAACGAAACATTACTCCGGATTCTCTGGACCGAACAAATCTCAAAAATGTTCTCACTCACCATTATCCGCTTCGTGCAACCGAATCGCCAGTCGAGCAAACACACACCGAATCGCGGAAATAAAAAAATACGTTGATTAAAAAGGAGAAGAACTTTATTGTGACAATTCATACAAGCAAAGCGTCCGTGAATTGCGAAGGAATTCCAGAGCGATTAAAGCACGTCCAAACGAAGTGACGTTTCAATCATCAAATCTGTCAAAATCAAAGCAGTCCATTTTAGTGATGCGATCTTGTTTTATTCGATTCGCTAGGAGACGGCATAGCACGGGTATAGGCATAACAGTACATATCATTAGAGTTAATATTATTAATTATTATAAATATTAATATATTTATTTAATTTAGTATGGAATTTAACTTGGCGCCAATTGTTGATATCAAATCATTTATACGAATGACTCAAGCAACAAAATAGGATGACATAACCTCTATTAGATCGAAAAGTTTTCTCGACCAAGCCTTATTTACCACGAATCGACGTCGAATGACGATTAGTGAGGAAAAAGTTTGAAGTCAAAATCAGGTAATGCAAGGCACTTCGCCCTATAAGTTATAGTCGCATTTAATCAAATAAAACAGAAGATCAAATATCGATAATTTTGACCTAATTCTGACTAACTTGTGCCCTCTTTTCTTTTGGCAATTCAGCTCATTGAAATGTTTAGAGATGGCAGCGCTGCACACACATTTCCATATTAATTCTACCTAAACAGATAATTATGTTACAGCCATAATATGCTTGATAAGGTTCCAAGTCATAGAAGTTCGAAATAAAATATTAACAGAGTCCCATCTTCATGTTGGTTCTGAAGTTGAATATTGCAGAAATATAAGTGCGAAAAAAATTTTCTGTACAGATTTGTATTTTACTTCACTAAAATTAACGCGTCTTCGAAAATAAATAACTTAAACAATTATTAATTAATTATTAATTATTTAACATTAATATATTTAACACTTAGTACAATAAAAATAGTTTTATCTACGTTAGAAATAGCGTGAAATAAATATTTTTTTCAATTTTTAATCATTCCGACAGATACAGTATAATTTATAATTTTGGAAAGTGTTTTAATATATCATGGTGGACAGAACAGTTCTCATAATGATGGCTGATTTAATGGCTTTCAATGATGATTTTTATCTAAATTTCGATTTGTAGGTCGAATTTCCTTATTCCAAGAGCCAAACTTTGCCTAACTTTGAAAACAAATTTCCTTAATCAAGGCATTTTCACTTCCATCATTGACTTTGAAGGCGATCTCATCGATCAATAAGGCTTTCTGACTAACAAGTTCAGTTTTCCATTTATAAGTTAGATTGACTTCAAAGTCGAAATCTCTGGATCAATACATATCCAAATCGATACATAATCAAAATATTCACAAGAGATCACGCAACAGTAACACTTAGGGCTTTTTTCACCAACTTCTGGTTAAATTAATCCTTAATTAACTCGCAGAAGTGTCAACGCACTTCAATGTTTCATAAAATACTATGCATATGAAGTATAATAGTTTAATCAGAAACATTTCCTTTTCTATGCTTAGTTCTCATGATGGCAATCATGGTGATTGAATTAACCATAGTTAATTGGAGTTGATAAAAGAGGCTTTTAACGCAGAAAAAAAACGCATTTTCCTTGATCAAGCAATCTTTCGAGACTCTTTTGGTCAATATTGAGTAGGAAATAGCTAATGTAATAATGAACAAAGATCTTATGAAATTTGCGCAGAAAATAGAAGTTGACACAATAATAATATTAGGTGTATAACTTTGCTTCCGCCGTTTTCCTATAGATGGCTTAGCGGTAAGTGGTGGTCGAAATAAATAGATCATAGACGTCATACAATAAACTTGGGCATCTGTCAACATAACCCCATAGAAACATTAGTCGATTTGTGTCTGCATCATAAAATTATTCTCGATTGAAAATGTCAGTTTACGAATTCTCGTCATTTGCGGGAGGTTTTAATTTTTTGCTTCAATATGAAGAAATCTGCGGCTGAGGCTCATCGAATGCTCTCAAATATTTATGGTAAGGCCGCAATTAGTGAAAGAACGTGTCGTGAGTGGTTTCAACGCTTCAAGAATGGTGATTTTGACGTCTAAGGTCATGCTCTGTATTTGGTGGGACCAGCTCGGCGTAGTGTATTATGAACTGTTAAAACCGACTGAAACAATCACAGGCGATCGGTATCGAACGCAATTGATGCGTTTGAGCCGAGCATTGAAAGACAAACGGCCGCAATACAACGAGAGATAAGATAAAGTGATTTTGCAGCATGACAATGCTCGACCCCATGTTGCGAAAGTGATCAAGACATACTTAGAAACGTTGAAATGGAAAGTCCTACCCCACCCGCCGTATTCTCCAGACGTTGCTCCCTCTGACTATCACTTGTTTCGATCAATGGCACAGCCTGGCTGACCAGCACTTCCGGTTTTATGAAGAAGTAAAAAATTGGATCGATTCGTGGATAGCCTCAAAAGATGACCAGTTTTTCGACACAGGATTCGTACGCTACCCGAAAGATGGGAGATAGTAGTGGCCAGCGATGGACAATACTTTGAATCATAAAGGTATAACCAGTTTTTTACAATAAAGTCTCGAATTTCGGAAAAAAAACGGCGGAAGCAAAGTTGTACACTTAATACAAATTTGGCCATTTATAAGCTAATGTGTAACTCTAAAATCACTGAATTTTGAAGGCATTTTGTAGGTTTAAACTTAATAATTTTCCACTTATAGACAAGATTTTAAACGATATTTGAATTTTAAGACATTTTTTTATGTCAAAAATTGATAATTTTTCACTTAATTAGGGCGATTTGACTTTGATTTAGTCGAGATGCCTTGCTTTGCTGCTTGGAAATATATTAGATTTTTTATCATTAGATTTTTTCATTAGATTTTTTATACGGATGATACATAAAATATTGTGGAATTTAATTTGGTGTTGATATCAGATCTTTTATGAAAATGATACATTGGAATTAAGTAAATAACAAAGATAGTACCACTTGAGTATTATCTTACTTTTTAATTTAATAGAATTTAACTTGATTAGTTAAAACTGTATCATTTTTTTAATTTTTACAATAGTTTTAGTACAATAGTTTTTTGCAATGTGTAATAATTTTTTGCAGAGAATTAAATCTGCTTACTTGAGTTGGAATAAGAAGACTTTCAATATTTTTTTTATTAAATCTATTATTATTTGAGTTGAAATAATTAAAAGATACATAACATTTAGGTTTTGTTCGAGAAGCATATTCTTAGCGCCTTTTTACTTTTTTTTTTCTAAAAAGATAAGTTTGTACTACTGTAAATTTTAACAATGTTTGCAATGTCTTTATTTTTTTTTATTGATTAGTCTTATGGCATTTAAAAACAGATTAAATTATATAGTAACGTATATAGATATAATTAAGACACATGTTTAATGTTCTATTAATTTTTATTTTATTACCATAAATGATAAACATTCCACCGAAATTTTCGAACAAAAAAGTTTTCCCTATTTGATTATAAAATATTTTTGTATATTGTATACAGAGTGTCTCAGATTATCCGTCTATCCTTTTTATCTCCGCAGGATAAGATCCAATCAAAAATATATTCAGATCAAAGTTGTGGGATTTAAAAAATCTATTTATTGATCATGTCAGTTTGATCTTGGGTGGCTTTGCCAAGATCTAATCAAGGTCACATTGATTTTTTTAAATAAAACATTTTACTTAACATCTTAATCTAGAATTTAATAACCGATGTCTATTAAATGTCTATTAAATGATGCGCGTGCGCACATCTACATGCATATGTGTATTTGCATTGATGTTTCTGAATAAGTAAATGTTTATTTGTTTATGAGAGATGTTCAAAATGATCACCGTTTTCTATGATACAAGCATCTACTCTGCTTTGGAAGGAATTAGTTGCATGTAAAATTTCATTAGCATCCAAGGATTGAATTGCTTCTTATTCAATTATTATCTTAATTTCTTTTACTTAATTGATGGAATTAAAATTTATCTAATTAAAGAAATTTTTATATGGTTTATAACGTATATGTTGATGTGCTTTCCCCTTCCTCAAACCCAGCATCTGTGACTTCGCCCTCCCTACGCGACATTAGAGCCATCTGATGATTGTTGTATTGTATGGGTTAGAATTCCTACTAACTATTCTACTAATATCGATTCTATTATTTAATTGAGATATGTGATTGCAATTATTTAATGTATTGTTTTTTAATTTTAATGTATTATTTTTGCCTCATATTTTGACATCATAACTTTGATTGTATTTTCATTATTAATTGTATTTTTGGTTATTAATTATATATTCGTGAGTTCCTTTCACAGAACACATTGAAAAAAAAATGATTATAGCTGCAAATGTCGAATAAAATTTCAAACAATTGTTCAAGTATTGGGAGTACAAATTAGTTCGGTTCGTTTTTTTGTGTTCAAAAATACATTCATTTCAAAACAAAATGAATGAACAGATCAATTAAAGTATTGTCCATCGCTGCTATTTTTTCCCATCTCTCAGGCAATTTTCAAATTCTCGAATCCTTCGAAACAACCAATAATCAGAAGGAGCAATGTCCGGAAAATACGGCGAGGGCGATAAAACATCCCATTTCCAAATATTTTTTTAGCGATTTTTTTACGACTTTAGCGACATGAGGCCGAGCGTTGTCATGAAGAAGAATAACTTTATCATGTCTTTGCTCGTATTTCGGCTGTTTTTTTCGCAATGCACGGCTCAAACGAATCAATTGTAGCCGATACCGTAATGAAATCGCCAGGTTTAACTCATAGTAAACAAGACCTTTTTGATCCCATCAGATACAGCATGATTTTCGAACCATGAATGTCGACCGGTGTTGATGTTGAGGTAACGATTGACCGGGCTTAGCGTAGTATTTTTTCTTCTTGGGGTTGTCGTAAAATATCCACTTCTCATCTCCAGTCACAATCTGATGCAAAAAACCTTTTCTCTATTGTTTTTGAATCAGCTGTTCGCAAGTGAAAAATCGCCTTTCAACATCTCTCAGTTTCAGTTCATAAGTTCACCCAATTCCCTTGTTTTTGTCATCATTCCCATGGCTCTCAATCGTACAGAAACGGCTTGTTGAGTTACCCCCAATGATTCTGCAAGCTCCTCTTGCGTTTGACTCTGATCTTCTTTGAAAGAATGCCTCTAATTCTTTGTCTTCTTTTTTGGCTGTTCAGAGCGAGATTTGTCTTCAACGCTGAAATCTCCATCCTTGAAATGTCGAAACTATTCCCTACATGATTTATCAGTTGGAGCAGTATCACCGTAAACTTCGACAAGCATTCGATGGATTTCAGCCGCACTTTTCTTCCAATTAAAGCAGAAAACAAATCAGAACTTCCCGCAAATGCTGCTTGGTTAACACAAAATTCGACATTTCAAACACACAGTAAGAATCAAGGTTTTTATATGAAACTCAAAGCGTATAAACTGAATATTATTAGCAGATGTTTAACCTCTCTGAAACCGCCAAAATCAGCTGTCATTATAAACCATTCACAACAGCTGGAGCCATCTTTAGGGAAACGGACCGAACTAATTTGTACTCCCAATAGTTCTAACTAAACATAGTTCAAGTAGTACAACAAAATATATTTTACTTTTATAAATATTTAGTATTATTATTTGGTAATACTTATACTAAATATTTAAATAATTAAAATTATGTTTATTGTTAGTTATATTACCTAAACATTTGGAGGAAATTATTTTACTCAATATTTCGTAATTATAACCAGATTCTTTTTTTAATGTACACAAAGTGCGCTTAATATATTTTGTAATACGACAATATAATAATTTACATTGTTACACAAAATAGTTTCGCAAAATAAAAATACAATGAATATATCATATTTGACACATAACCGAATATTACATATCAGCAAAATTATTCACTAATTATTCGGCGAATATTAGGTACGATTTTAACAAAAACAATATGGCGTTTAATATGGTTTAAAACATGACTTTTATGCAGTTTTCTTCGCTTAAAGTTATAATATTATTTAAATCTCGTGATGTACAATTATCTGTTTTTATCAAAGCTATTATGATTTTTATAAAGACAGTACTATGGTTTCTACAAAGGAGATAATGATAATGTCTATATTTTATAATTTTATCTTTGAAATTAATTTTGGAAGCCAATATGTCCGTTCAAACGAACGAATTTGAATTTTTGTAAGAATAAGTGAGAATAATTAATTCGTTCCTATTAAATATATCAAAATTTATTCTTGCTCTGAATACATTTTTTTCGGTAAGTAAACCAAAATTTCTTGCCGATTGAATAACCGCGGATTTCATCAATCGAATTATGCACATATATCATCTTTCCATTAAATCTATTCGTATTTCATGATGATCATTTCATGCATCAATTATCGTTATTATTCACTAAATGTAAATCAGGATAAAGGAATCGTATTTTTATTAAAATAACTTTCAAAATTTTTATACATTACTCCAAATTACATTGACAGATCAGAAGAAAAGACGTTTCCTCGTCAGCCACGGCACATATCATTTCAGATGCGTTTTGAGTTACCCATGAAGCGCATATATAATCCGTCTTTGTTATTCACGAATAATAAAGAAGGATAAAATGTCCCTTCGTTCTATGTACTTCAGAATATATAAATATATTTGATTATTGTGCCAAGATTATAATATCAAGTCAGGCGAAATATATACTGTATTATTTTTATGTCGTGCATGTTTTATATATATATATATATATTATATAAAACATGCATGATATAATACAGTATATATTTCACCTGACTTGACACTATAATCTTGGCACAACAATCAAACTACTTAAAATACATTGAAGTTAACATTGAGAATTTTTTTTGTAATGATGTTTAGATCTCACGTAAAATATTAAGCTGAAAAATATTTAAAAAAAGCTTTATAATATGATATAATAGTATAACATAATCTTTATAATATATATTGTAATAGTAGAGTACCAAACATTCTAGTTGTAAAATCTCGAAATTATAATCAACAACTTAAAATTCTATTTAATCAAAATGCATTTAACTATGTACATTGATATCAAAACAATTAAATCATTTTTTCATGCATTGGAGAGAATAGAAGATTTACACGGTGCAATAAGAAATCACTTTTTTTCTCTCTGAAATGCGGTAGTATATTTCCCGAAGATTTTTTTTGCGCTGAACGCAATACCATTGACAGAATTTGCTTATAGGACAGGATTTTAAGTATTTGAATTGGAAAGGGATAAAAAATGATGTTTTTGGCCACATTTTTTGCAGCAAAAAGAAAATTGATTTCTAAATAAACTGAACGGCATCTGAAAGTATAATTCAAGAATTTTCGTTTCATGATTACTTTTTTTCATCAAATTATTTCTGTTCGAATTTTAGATTCTATGTTACATTCCATAAATTTACAATTTTAGCCATTAAGTTCTGCACGAAACTAAAGAAAACTTATCGAAACATTTAAGTTATTAAAACAAGAAATTTCAAAAAATTTCGAAAAAATTTTCTTGCGGGAGTTTAGCACATTGCTCCATCGCAGTTTCCACGAGAAACGTCACGAATCAACCATTCACGAAACAACCATTGCATTTTCACACTACACAAAGAATTGTTACGAACCGTTTCAAATATTTATTGTGCACGATAATATAATGTTCATATATTTAATATAATGTTCAAAATATCGAATTCTGTACATTATAATGGCGCACTTAATGGCGCGATTAGTATCATTTCTGGAACAAAAGTTTGGTTTCTTTTTAGATATGTGATATAAACTTTCCTTGAAAATTTTACAGAAAATCTAAAATTCAAATATCTTTATGAATTAAAAAATGTGGTATGATCATGAATCAAAATTCGTTCGAAAGCCCTTGATTTAAATTATATTTTCAGGTGTTGTTGAGTTTATTTAGAGTTCCAGTTTTTTGCCTAAAAAAATGTTGCATGTGACCATTTTTGGACAATTATGTTTCAATTTACTCAAATTTCTGACGTGCTAAATAAATTCTAATAACGATATCATGTTCAGCGCAAAAAAATTTTCAGGAAATGTATTATTGCACTTCTGAGATATTTTTCTTATTGCCTTGTGTTATGGAATATGTACCTGCATTAAAATCATCAGGAAGGCCAAAACTGCACTGTACATCTGAAGAAATATATTTTCATTATATTTAATACGAAAATATTTATGTTAAATTATTTAGAACAATAAATGTAAAAAAAGATTTTTATATGTAAAATAACAATGAAAAATAAACAAATGCAGTTAATTGAGAAGGGATTCCAATATACATTACATGTAGATGTTATGTAATTTGATGAAGATTGAATGTAGAAATGTTTATTCAATTATATGTATACGTTTATTATATTCTTACAATTTTATGTAATATAGAACATACCTCGCAAATGAAATTATTTCCATAGTGGAAATGTCCCAAGCCAAATTTTACCTCCCTGAGTTTTATTTGCAATATAAATTGTAAAATCTAATTGAAATTAAATAATTGAGTGAAACATTAAGACGTACATTATCTTTCATGAAAGTTCGAATACATGCATAAATTCGATTAAATCAAATAAAAAAATTAAGATACTGTTATAAAGCATTAATTGTATTATATTATTGTTAGATATCAAAGGAGCAATTTTATCCCTAAATAATATTATTTTTAACTTCAATATACCTCAAAATCAATCCATTTTTCAATTTCAAAACAAATAATGTTCGTATTAATAATTAAATTTTAGACAAGTTTAATACACTTTTTTGAATTAACTACTCTAACTCTATTATTTCAATTAGTTAACGGCATATTAAAAAAAATCAGTGGCGATCTATAATAATATAGATATAATTGAAAATGATTATTGGATATAATTTATCAAATTGGATATAATTTAACATTATGGATTTAATAGTATGTTCTTTTATATATTCTAAATTACTTGTACGTATAATACTAATTGCAAAAGTTTTATAAAATATTTTCTATTTTATGTACTAAAATGTGTAGTGTTTATTTAGTAGGACATTGATAGTATAATAAAACAAATTCAAATTCGCTTTTGCATAGAAAATGATTAATAAAACTTTTTCTAATCTATGGGCGTTAGTACGTGTGAATAAGTATCCTAATGTAAATGGATAACATAATTGTTGTTTTATAACATCCCAATTTTTTACATAAATATTCGATGAAATTTACAAATATCCAAACTTCTATGAGATCTAAAGTTAAGTAAAATTAAACGTACAATAATTAAAATTCTACATAAAATCTTGTAATTATTTACCTGTTTACGTAACTCCTCATCGAGATTATAATTGGATAATTTGTATAGAATTGCTACTGTCTCGTTTATCTGAAATTGTTTTAAAACAATATAATAGTTTTTAATAAAATTGAAAATTTTGCTGAAAACGTAAAAAGATGCGTTATTTGAAAAAAAATTTCAATATGTGTAATTTTAATGTTGCAAAATTGTTGCTTGTGCTTATAATTCTAATTAATATGTATTTAGTAATGTTTTAATTTTACTGTACCTTATAATAAATAATTTGACAAATGTAGTTTAATATGAGAAATATGATACTGTGCAAAATGAAATCAATACATGAATATATACTGTTAATAGTGAATTCAAATGTCCATATTTCCCAATTATTGTTAAGTATCAAATATATATTGATACTCATAAGTGTAGTTTGTATAAAGATCCATATCATGTGAAGTAACATTGATATTTTGAGTATTTTGTTTAATTTGCGACTTATAAGGCATAGTTGTAGGTGGACGTGCCTGTAAAGAAATCGTAATTGTCAAACTACAAAGACACGTACAAGAAGTATTAACAATAAACAAAATATATTTTTATTGTAGAATTCGATTTAAAATGCAATATAAATGTTATTTGCAATTGATTCAAAATGTGTGATTATTATACACAGTCGAAGTTAATTATTCTTGTA
>NW_017259264.1:41040-57020 GCF_001594045.1 Atta colombica | reverse complement strand
AAAATATATATATATATATATACACATATATGTATACATTCAATAACAAATTAAGCATTTTATCCCTCCTTCTCCCACCAAAGATAAATTTCAAGGCAAATTTCAAGACAAATCATCAAAAATCATCGAGATGTTTAAAAAAACATTTTAAAGCATGAAATCTTTATTTTCGCGAACAGTAATTGAGATTTCGATTTGACTGACACTTTACGGATACAAATGGAAATCCGTCAAATCTAAAAATTTTGAACGGACTTTATGAAGTTCCACGGTCTGAAATAAAAAGAGCCGTTTTTGCTTCAATGTTAAATAACTCTGAAAAAAGATTGTACAACGCTCAATAAATAATCAAATTAAAAATAAAGATTTGTGCTTTTGAAAGATGTAAATCAAATTTTTATGTGATTTTTAATTCACACCATGGAATTTTGTAAACTTTTAAAGTTTCATCCCATTAAAAGACTTTGCACCTTATGAATTTTGAGTCCCGGAGAAATTATCTGAAAATTTAATACATTGTCCTCCTTACTATCATAAACAAATGTTTCAATGGACATAAAATCCAAAAATGTCTAGAAACTGAATCATGGACCTCTAAAGTATGAAGATGCGTCTATTTGCTTGATAATCGGTAAGATTATAACATATTCACATGTATGTGAAACCGGAAATCAATCCGGCCAAAAGGAAAGCTGATACAAACGTTATATATGTAATATATAGAATATTTGAAAAGTCCCGAACTTTTTAAATATCTTAAAAAATAAGCATTTCTGAGAAAAATTTTTCATTCATAGTTGTATAGTTTAAAATGATCTATTTATTGATCTTATCAATTTTATTTAGGTGGCGCTACCAAGATTAGTCAAAGTCAAATCGATTTTTTTAAACGAAACATCCTATTTTTTATTTCAAAATTTAATAGCTGATGTCAAGAGCTTTTCAAAATATAATAAAGTCATTTTCTATTAAGTACTTTTCAATTTATAAAATTACAATAGAAGTTACAGTATCTGCGGTATTAGCACTACCAAAAATATCTGACCGATGGCAAAATCTCTTAAATATTGTTCACGATCGTAACCTGGATATTTGTCAAAATCAAGGCCATTGGAAGTTGTACCTTTTTGTTTTTATATAAAAATGAATTTTTAGTAAAAATGAAAATAAGAGAAACATTTTTTAGGATATGATCCTAAACAACATTTAAAAGATTTTAACAGTTGGTTGAACATGTTGGATAATGCTAATGTCGGCGATACTAATTTCCGAACTTTATAACTTGAAAAGTACTTAACAGAAAATAACTTTATTATAGTATTTTGAAAAAACTCTTGACACTAACTATTAGATTCTAAAATAAAAAAAATAGGATGTTTTGTTTAAAAAAATCGATTTGACCTTGACCTGATCTTAGTAACGTCACCTAAGGACAAACTGATAAGATCAGTAAATAGACCATTTTAAACTATTCAACTTTTGTATGAAACATTTTTCTCAGAAATGATTACTTTTCGAAATATTTAAGAGGTCTGGGATTTTTCGAATATCCTGTATATTCGGTATCCGGTAATTTTACGATGCATCCCTAATTGTAACGTTCACACGTGTGTCAGACCGGGAATTGATCCAGCCAGCCAAAGCAGACACAAACGTTATATATGTAATATATTTTACACAGTCGATCCTATGGAAATGCGAAAAAGTTTTCAAATTAGCATGAATTAAAACCTCCTCTTGACTGTATAACTTCTTAGCATTATTCTTGCATATTGATTATAAAGCCTCACAAGGAACCAGTGATAAATTGCATCACGTGACTCGGTCTTCTCTGATTGGACCTGGGTATCATAGAGCCATGGGGCTATGCCAGTCCAGTATTTAGATTAGACCATAAAACTTATGGTAAATGAAAGGGGAATACGAACGTTGAGCTCTGTAAGCAACATCTAAAAGACAAAAATATCTTTCTATCCTCTTTCTATCCTCTTCTATCCTTTTTCCATCCTCATTCTATCCGCCTCACTTGGCACATGCAGAAGAAAAAAAAGTCACTAAGTAGAACAGAAATATATAAATACATCTTCTGTCTCTTAGATGTTGCTCACACCTTCCACTCATTGCTTGGATAGCATATTCCATTTTCATTTACTATAAGTTCTATGAGTTAGATGACTACAAAAATCTTATGCTGTAATTTTCTCTTCAATTTTATACAATTGATAAGGTCTTTGTAAGTGATACATATTATTAATCTTGGAAGTATATATGTACGTTCCTCTATTGTACATATTAAGTTTTTTCCATTAGATGGCATTAAAAAAACGCCACGAACTTTTTCCTACACCTAATATATACATAAAATAAAATTAAGAATTTTTACATTTCAGATATCTAAACAGGATTTGTGCATATTATAAAATGTCTTCCAGATGCAGTGCTCTAATATGCACAAACTTAAATAAAGAAAGATATTGCTGCATAACATTTAAACATTCTAAATTGTGACAAAAATGAATTGATGTTATCAGAATTTCTGATTGGAAACTTTCAAATCAAATGTATTATGTGAGATCAGTATCGAAGCGTGCATACAAATTAATGTTTTATAATATAACTCCCGTAAACACTAATAAAAATAACATCAATATTATAATTTCTCACTTAATATCAATATATTAAATTCAATATAATGCGAATGTATGTAACAATTACATAGTTGCGTGAAAAATTTTAACATATTAATGTTAATATTATAATAATTGATAGAACAAATATTTTTCTCTAAAGTATATTTCTTATTTTTTAAGATCATTTCTATTCATCAGAATTATTCTGCACTAGTAACAAAAAAATTATAAAAAAAGATTGCCAAAAATTTTGTCATGCCAAATTTGTTTTGCAAATATCAAGAACTTATGAAAAGAAAATCTCTTGCAGAAATTCATTTAAATACTGCCCAATGGGGAGTGAATCGCGACAGAACGCTTTCCTCTGCAACCTCTTCGATATATCGTCTACTAAAATGGGGGTAGAAAAATGGGAGTGTAATTTTGACCGGGAAATGCTTAATGAAAATCTCGAGATGCGTGATTTTCTCAAGAATCACACGATATTAAAATCCGATCCTCTCGATCCGTGCGACGCGTTTTTCGGTCATATGAAAACATCGCTATTACTGTATGAAATTACGAGAACCAGAGAAAATACGCATATATGAACGTATGCTCTTTATATTCATATGTGTTGAAAACGGGTACTTTCCCATATTTATATTGGCGAGTTAACGAGTTAATTGGCGAAGTGCCAAATTTTAATTTTGACTCGGTCGAAGATCTTGTATACTGCAAGGTACTTCTACCACGTAATCTCTTTCTGCTATTCCCATATCGAGTAAGAGAAAAGCTGCTTTTCCTGTGTCGAAGCTGCTGCGAAATTTTCTTGCAGAAAACGTGCACTCACAATCGTCCTGACGAGCGTGAATTCGAAGGTACTTAGATATGCGAATTACGAAGTCATTGATAAGGACTATCTCAAGAGTAAAATTTGGTAGTATAAAGTCACACGATATGATGCTCGATACTATTTGTTTGCCGAATATAAAAATTTTTACAATTAAAGCAAGAAGCTAATAGATGACCAAGCGAATGCAAAGATAACGATGCTAAAAAACATTCCCTGAAAGTATATGAAAAAACCGAAGGTATCGTTCTCGATAAAAATAATATTGCTCGAAATTCCAGTTTGCGTTCGCTAAGCTTTATCTAAATTCATTTTGGAGAAAATTCAGCCAGCGAACCAATCTACCTAATACCGAGATTGTAAAGTCCTACTAACGACTAATGATTTTACTCACGAGTCCGGAGCATAAGATAACTGATATATTACCCGTCAATAATGAAATAATACATGTTTCCTAGCAGATACGTGAAGAGGTCATGTCTTCTCCGATGACGAACGTCGTAATCGCAGCAAATATGACAATGTTAGCAATATTAAAATTATATGATTATTTAGAAAAATTAAATAAGCGCGTTTTGTATTATGATACAGACTCATGTATTTACTTAAGTACCGGTGAGCCGAATGAGTATGAACCACGTACGGATAATTTTCTGGATGATGACGAATGAACTCGAAAGCTATAACCGCGATAGTTATATCGAGTCATTTGTTTCGGGTGATAAAAATTTTACGCGTATATTGTTCGTACGCCAGAAGGATACACGCATAAGATAAAATAAAGAGAATAATACTTAATTTTAAGAATTCGATCATTTTTACTTACAATAAATTTTAATTAAGAAATTAATTGAAGAAAATGAAAGAAAAAGATGAGAAGCAAAAGAACAATCGGAGGAAACGGTGATCAATTGCGTTTTACAGCAATTTTCGGCATACTGCGTTTCATGAAATAACATGAAATGAGACAAAATCATATGTATTAATCATATGTATATGCCAGTATTAGAAAAATGTAAATTTATTAATAATCGTTATTCTTTTCCACACGATTTCGTAGATATAATCTTTCTCTTGCTCGAACTTTTTTTCTCATTTTAAATTAGCAACGTTGTTGAGTTTTCCGTCCATTAGTACAATTAGGTAAAAATTATAATGTAAGATTTTGTAAAATAAAATATTGTTTATATATAATATTGTTTATAAATTTTGTTTATAAATATTGTTTATATAGAATATTGTTTATAAATCTTTTTAGTATTAGAATTATTATTCAATTTTATAATGTAAAATATAAATATTTTTTCACCATATAAAATTGTATTTGAAGCGTTCGAAAAATGATTAAATGATAAAAACAACTTTAAAAGCTTTTTTTCCTCTTTTCCTTCCTTCTTTTTGTAAAAAATAAACAGCGAATATAAAAATAAAATATATATATTTATATTTAAAATATAAGAAAAATTTTTGTATACCTTCTTCCTCCGTCCATTATAAACTTTCTCACGGCAACGCATATAAGCTCGGCGCCCCACACTCTCACATATCCGAAAGAATTGTAAGCTGACTTCGACGGATAAGCTTATACGCGCTGCATCGTGGTGTGAATTAATTCAGAAGACGCCACAGTGCTCTCACACCCGCGATTAATCTACGCGGACGTATGCTGACGCGAACGTGAGCCCGCGTAGAGGGCCCCTTCGCGTAGAAGGCCCCTTCGTCGCGATTAGCTTATCTTCCTGCTTAAATTTGTCCTTTCTATATTCTTACTATATTCTTGAAAATATTATTTTGTAAGCGCCATTTTTTATCTTTTTTTTTTTGCTTTTAAAGTTTTACACGATAATCGTGCGTTCATTTCGCAAAATGGACATACGCTAGAAACATGGACATCGATCATATGCGGTTCGACCAGTTACGGAAAGACGATTTTTGTAAAACTTTTCCTTCGATATTTATCTCTCATGTCCGATGTGTGTTTCGAGAAAGTTTTATTTTATTACATGGAGTGGCAAGAAGCTTATCGAAAATTACAATATGATGATTATGTAAAAGAGGTCAAAGGACAGAATTGGTGACACAGTAACGTTAAAGCGATGAAGAAGAACGTAATTAAATTTCGCGAGAGTTTACTCGTTCGGAGAATTACTCAAACGATCCGCTTTCTCCGAAATTAGTAATAATCGATCTTATAAGAGAATCATCGTTGAGAGAAGATTGTAGATCTTTTACTAAAGGCAGTCATCATAAGAATCTCAGTGTTATTCTCATCTCGCAGAATCTCTTCTATTAGAGACATGATCAGCGCGATATCACTAAACACGAATTATATCGTTGTTTTTAAAAATCCGCACAATTGCGCTCAAATTCGCTATTTAGCGCGCCAAGTTTATTCCGATTCAAAATTCTTAGAAAAAACATACTACAACGCTATGTCAAAGCCTCAGCTATTTGTTGCTCGATCTGTCCCGGAATATCGATTTCGAACATATGTATTTTTCCCGAGGATATGACTTATTACATCTACGTACCGCGTAAATCATTTTCCAACGGAATCGTATAAAAGGTAATTACGGAACATCATGCGTGTCGTTTGCTTTTCTCATGATGAAGAAGAGTGACGAGAAATCACATAGTGCGACGAAATTGCCTCACATTCGATCGGTAAGAGAAACGCCTGTCTCCTCGCGACATCTGTCATCTGAACAAAAATCCACGCACAATCTTCCTACACTCTGCTGACAAAAAACTAATTCGTTGCATTTGTGAATGTGAAAATTTTTAATACACTCAAAGATAATATCTCGCTCGAACGTTGCAAAAAAAATCGGTTAAACAAATACAAATCATTTCTGCATTGTATCGTAACAAAACGCGGTGATTGGAGGGATAAAAAAAAGCTGTTGATGCAAAGAGATGGATTTTTATCTTATGTTATTGGATCTATATTGTCGATCTTGTTATCACTAATTATCACTAATTATCCGAGGATTGAAATCGTGAGAACAAAACGCTATGGAGAGGTCTAAAAAAATGATTTTAATTTCAACGGAAAATCTCGAGAGAATATAGCATCAACTGCATCAGAATTCGACATCATTCACTAGCGGAGAGTAAAAGGAAATCATCGCAAAATTCGGATAATAGCAAGCACTAATAATACAGTCCAAACTCCCGGAATTCAACTAATACGACTCGATGCGGAGATGAATCGTATTCTTAATTCTGATTGGCCGCGCAATGAAAGCGAGAGATGGAAAATGTACAGAGAGGCATTATGACGATGTCTACAATTTATCCAAGAAAGGCAGAAAAACGTACCCAACTAAAACGAAAATGCAGAAGACAATACCACGGGATAATGAGACAAACAAAGGTGTTTTTCACGATCTCATACAAACATCGACATCACATTCCCATCACCATAATGCCAATATTATTATGAAAAATTTCGTAGCAAAACGAATAACTGCGCGATAAAAGTTTTTCAACGCGTATTAGCGAAAAACGAAGGACGAGTACCCGTATACTTATAAACGGACAAGGGTAAAAAATTTGTCGCGCAATCAATATAGAAATTTCTTAAAGAAAACGACATTTGTTTTTGGGTAACGCGCAATTCAGATGTCAAAGCCGCCATTGAGCGTTTCAACAGAACACTGAAGGAGCGAATATGACATTATTTCACACATTAAAATACGCGACGTTACATCAATGTTCTGCAAGACATACGCGCTTACAATTACACGCGTCACTCGTCCACGAGAACAACCTGCGGACGAAGAGGAAATGCATATATCATTCGTGAAAATATAGCTCATTGAAAAAACGTTAAAGAAATAGGCGCGAAAGGTTAAATATCGCGTCGGAGATCTCATTCGCATCAGAGCGAAAGGTGCCTTTGAGAAAGGATATGAGGCTAAGTGGAGCGAGGAGATATTTATTTACATTTACTGTATTTTCGATTGTTGAAGCCCTCACATATACAAACTGCGAGATTTAGTAGACGAAGTCAGACATTTTTTATGAACAAGAATTAGCTCAAGAAAAACTTAGAGGAAGACCTGTTTATCATCGATCGCGTGATAAAAAGTAGGGGACGACGGGCTAAGCAAGTGCTTGTTAGTTGGCGCGATTATCCCAGTAAGCTTGATTTTTGGATTCCTGCTTCGAGTTTAATTTCTCTTCGCGAAGAATGAACAATTTCTTTTTCTGGTACTTTCGAGTAATAGTAGTATGCGTCATTTTCCGGATAATACAACGTCGTCCTTCACGGAACTACCACTCTATAGTGTTACACGGCCAATGGTTGCGATAAGCGAGATTCAATTTTCCTGTATCTTTTTACACGTACGTCATAACGAAAATGTGATCACATTCTTAAACCAGATATTAAACCAGATTAAAGAACAAATGCATCTAAAAAGTTTCATTTTCAAATGGAATTTACGATATCCATGAACTTATTAATGCGATTAATACCATGTAAAGATGCCGAATCGCATTTTTATTTAGAACAACAAAAAGCGTAAAGTCTTGATAACTGCGATGAGAAGTATAAAATGTTACATATAAACTTTTCCGATAATCTTCTACGAATGCTAGGTTTCTTATCAGCAATTTCTACAATTAATCACCTATTTTATTCCAAGTTCGCGATACGTAAACCTAATTCCAATGAAACAGAAGAGAAAACTTTTCTTATTCACGGATTTAATAAGAAGATGGGAAAACGACTTGGAGATGGTTATTAGAGTAGCGTGATATCCTCGATAAATTGTTCATTTATTGCGATATTTGGAAGCTTTATATAACGATGTGCGTATTCCTCTTCTCAGGACAGTTCCGGTCGATATATACCCAGTCATAATTACATATTTGATGAAAATTTGATGAAGCATTTCTTCTTGGAAAAAAATTTCATTCGAATTCGGATCGCTAACAGCTGCATTTTAAACCTAAGCAATAACTTTCTTTATGTATACGAGCGTGTCGATGAGTGACTGTCTTTAGTTAGGAACTAGCGATGAAATATGAGGAGTATTTTGATGCACAAGACACCGAAGTGGAATTCCACATGTTTTTGTCGATTCGCCCAACTAACGCGAATATAGAATCGGAAGCTTTCTCGACGAGCTATTTAGAAAAATACTACATACCTTACCTAAATAAAGACGCACATGCTGTCGGTAAAGAAGCTTTACGGGCGAGAATTAACATAATAGAAGACGATTGAAAATAATAAATCGTTAAAGGAAACGGTCAAAAGTCGGTTCGCAGAATCAACAGAGTAATCTGAAGAGAAAAGTCAAAGAAAAAATTAATTCCTTGATGAGATGGTCGAGATATAAAATATTCGTAAAGTATCACTCTTCGTAAACGTCGTCGGGTGGTCAAAAGAAAATCATTGAGAAAAAGAGCAAAAAAGTAAAGAAGAAGAAATTCGTGCTGCAAGAAGAACCAAAAAACCGCTAGAAAATATCGAGTCAAGTTATCTGACATATTCTCTTACTTGAGATAAGAATTCGCGGTTGGAGAAAAAGCATGTTCTTTTTTCACCCACTCGGATGTATAAAGAGCGAACTCGATCTCTTCTCCCTATCTCCTACACAAACCAATATCGAGAGCTCACAATGGATTTATTACAAACCCGTAACTTCCTTTGCGGACGATCCATAGAATTCATCATATCATGGACATGGAGAAAACTATCTGGACCTCACGCACACCATATTGAGCCTTTGAATCCGTAGAAAACGAACGCGGGAGAACATATCGGTCGCCCCCGATGATGTGGCAAAAGTAGCATCCGTAAATCATTTACTGCATTCCATGTTCAACCAAATCGATATATATTTCAATCAAAAACTTATGTCACTATCAAATGCTTACGCATATCGCGCGTACCTCGAGGCGTTATTAAATTATGCTTCACCCGTAAAAACTTCCCATTTAACTTCCTTGTGGGACGCGGACATTTCCGATTATATGGACGACACATTAGACTCATCAAATCCAAATACGGCCCTCCAGAGACGCGCGCAATACATTCAGGGAAATCACGCGCTAAATCTACCTTCACGTAGCTAAGTTACCTTCTGGGACGTTTTCGAAGATAAATTTTTAATTAACAGAATGGAAGTTAGAATAAGATTCGAAAGATTCACTTTGCCTTATGGAAGATAAAATGATATTAAAAACACATATTCTTGATGTCTACTCGTAAGAAGAGCAAAAATAAACTCGAGTGTGTTACTCGCACACGCTAGAATGCTGAACAAAAAAACTACCGCCAAGTATCCCGTTACAAGAGTCGAAGTTAAAACATTCATGATACACACTGGCGTCATGGGAGAATCAGTAGACAATGCAATACTCGGACAATTGCCGAAACGAATAATAATCGACTTCATTGATAACAAGGTGTTTAACGTTGATAAAAACTTGAATCCGTTTTATTTCAAAAATTGCGGACTAAATTTCTTTTGTACATCAGCAAATTCCCAATTGATCATTATAGCCGAACTTTTCGAAAGACGAACCGCTCTACATTGAAGTTTATCACTCCTTATTCTCCGAAACCGGCATTTACTTTTTGAACGAGGGTAATAAGTAGAGGCACTTACGTCAATGGTTACACTCTTTTCGCTTTCGATCTTACTTCAGATCTATCTACTAATTGGGCACTGGAATCTCATGAAACAGAAGTTTACGATTAGAAGAGATTCGAAAAAGCTCTTTCCGTAATTATTAATTGTCTATGTCGAGTTTGATAAATCGATTTGATTCCTCGCGTCAAGTCATTATCGACTTTTTCGGTTAGCACATCTCGTGAGGAAATTATTTTCCCCCATATATGTTTCCTCCAAGAGTTGTTGGCTATTAAAAATAATCTCAACACAAGTGATGTCACGTTTTAAATTTTGCACGGGTTTATCCGACGACTCTCATATTTATTCATATTTATTTTCTCATATAGTCAGCTATTGTTTTGTATTTTTTTTTACAACAAATGGGATGACGGAAAAATAATGTAATGCATTACTTTTTTACACAATTAGATATATTTTTTTCCATAAAATCGAATAATACTGTTATTTTAATTTAAATTTTTTGTTTATTACTGAATAATAAATGTTTAAACAGATTATATGTCATAATTTTTATTTCTCATCTACCTTACAAACTACTTCATGCAGGTGATTATTCAAATTACATTAGCAGTTATGTTTATCTACGGATTTATAGAAGTTTCCTTCTTTTCAGTGTAACTATTATTTCTTGCATACTAAAAAAAATAGGTGTAGGACTGTTATAGAATTTTTATCGCTGAAAACGAATTTGTAAATGGAATTGCTTTCGCCATATTTTTGAGATATTGGGAGTACAAATTAGTTCGGTCCATTTCCCTAAAGATGGCTCCAGCTGTTGTGAATGATTCATAGTGACAGCTGATTTTGGCGATTTCAGAGAGGTTAAACATCTGCTAATAATATTCAGTTTATATCACTTTGAGTTTCATACAAAAATGATTTTTACTGTGTTTGAAATGTCGAATTTTGTGTTAACCAAGCAGCATTTGCGGGAGGTTTTGATTTTCTGCTTTAATTGGAAGAAAAGTGCGACTGAAGCCCATCGAATGTTTGTCGAAGTTTATGGTGACACTGCTCCAACTGATAAATCATGTAGGGAATGATTTCGTCGTTTCATGGATGGAGATTTCAGCGTTGAAGACAAGCCTCGCTCTGGACAGTCAAAAAAATTCGAAGACAAAAAATTAGAGGCATTACTCGAAGAAGATCAGAGTCAAAGAGGAGCTTGCAGAATCATTGGAGGTAACCCAACAAACCATTTCTGTACGATTGAAAGCCATGGGAATGATTCAAAAACAAGGAAATTGGGTGCCTTATGAACTGAAACCGAGAGACATTGAAAGGCGATTTTTCACTTGCGAACAGCTGATTCAAAGACAACAGAGAAAAGGTTTTTTGCATCGGATTGTGACTGGAGATGAGAAGTGGATATTCTACGACAACCCCAAGAAGAAAAAATATTACACTAAACCCGGTCAATCGTTGCCATCGATCTCAACATTACGGCCGAACATTCATGGTTCGAAGATCATGCTCTGTATCTGATGGGACCAAAAGGATCTTGTTTACTGTGAGCTGCTGAAACCTGGCGATTCTATTACGGGTGATCGGCTACAATTGATTCGTTTGAGCCGTGCATTGCAAGAAAAACGGCTGGAATACGAGTAAAGACATGATAAAGTTATTCTTCTTTATGACACTCGGCCTCATATCGCTAAAATCGTAAAAAAATATTTGGAAACGCTCAAATGGGATGTTTTATCGTACCCGCCGTATTCTCCGGAAATTGCTCCTTCTGATTTCTGGTTGTTCCGAAGGATGCAGCAAGTCACCGGTTCACTTCTTTCGCAAAAATCGAAAATTGGCTCCAAAATTGGATCGCCTCCAAAGACGAGTCATTTTTTCGAAATGGAATTCGAAAATTGCCTGAGAGATGGGAAAAAATAGTAAGCAGCGATGGACAATACTTTCATTGATCTGTTCATTCATTTTGTTTTGAAATAAATGCATTTTTGAACATAAAAAACGGACTAATTTGTACTCCCAATATTTTAAATGAAAGGTATTACAGTACTATTTTTAGCATCTTTCGTTTTAATTTCCTTATAAACCTGACGTGATAGAGCAATTTCATTTATGGATTCGTTTTCAGTGGCACAAAATCTATAAGAGTCACTTACTTTATTAACTGTTTTATGCAAAAAACAACAATTACTGAAAAGAACAAAACTTCCATGAATCTGTAGGTAAATATGGTACTTTGAGGACTACTAATGCAATTTGAATAATAACATGTATATAATGGTTTGTGAAGTCGATTATGAATTTGAAATCAAAATTATCACATATAATTTGTTTAAGTGTTTTATAATTTGTTTAGTGTTTAAACAATTAACAAAAATTTGGTTTGAATGAAAATAATAGCTTCATTGTTATGGAAAAAAGTACTAACATATATAATATTTAGTAGTGATTCGTTCTTGACAAGAAGAAATCTATATAATGTCACTTAATCCCGGTCTAGATTACGATACATCGTCTAGAAAAAAAATGTTTAAATTTATTGGACAGTGTTATCACAAAACTACACAGTCTTCTTGTTTTGATATAAGCAAAAAATTTTGTAATGCTTAGAATATTGATAACAAACTAGTTTGAGAACATATAGAAAAAATAAAACTTTAAAATTTTTAAGTTTGTTGTTTTCTTTCTTCAACAAGATGACTTGTGTAAATTGTATAATAGACTGCATTCCAATATACACACTGTCTGTACTGAAACAGTCTGTATTTAAAATCTAGTTCATGTTGAATATACTATCTTGAGTGTACTTACAATTTATTTCGGGAAGCCACTATAACACTTATACATATGTTTACTGGCAATACATGAACATACAGCCAAAACCACTTTATATATAGTATATATGGTATATGGTTATTGGATCTCTTATTAAACGCTTAAAGCTACATTTGTCCATCAAGTCGTGATAAAGTATTGCTATGTAAAGTATATGAAATAATAATTGAAATTAAATAGAATTTAACGCAAATTAAAGTGTCGCACGATTCGTACCTATATTATTGATTCGTATCATACTGTACTACTAATAAAGATGATTAGAATTACAGCGCATAATAGTGTATAAAACGCACTTCTTGCGGCCATATCAAGATTGTTGGATTACACATTGTTTCGTAATTATTGAGGTAAATATTGAGGTTTTTATATGTAATTAGATGTTTCTAGAATTTTTATTATTTCATTATTTTAATATAAACCATTTTAACATTGAAAATGACCTGGTAAGGTCGAAACGTATATTGTTTTGTTAAATATAATATTTTTGTAATTCACAATATTAGCTAAGTACATCTTGCTTTTGCTTTGAGCCTTTTAACGGATTATTACAATTTAGTTTACTGAACATTGATTAACTTTTTATTTAAAATTGTTTTATTTAAAATTGTAAATGCAAAATGCCACATTTCCATTTTAAATATGTATTTATAATGGAAATGTGGCATTTTGCATTTACCATTTTAAATAGTTTTTGAAAAATCTTTATTTTGCATTTGAAATGGAATCATGTCTATCATTTAACTATTTACAAAATAGATAAATGCCAAATGGTTTTCTATGTTTTCACAAATTTTTCCTAGAATCATTGATGTATAAGAAGAACCATGATTGGCCAAAGATTTTTATGAATATTCGAACAAACTATAAATTAAATTAAAATTAAATTAAAGTAAAAAGAAAATTAATTTCAAATAAATATCCATAAATATCAAATCTTAATAAAAAATGAATGTTTCAACTTTATGTAAAATACTACATAGATGTCTAAAAATATATATATTACTCTTAACATCTAATTTTGACCATAACCAACTTCTTGTATTAATTTGATTTATTCAATTAAATCTCATTTCCAAATCATAACATTAAAATTCAAAATATTCTCATCAAATTTCTCGTCAGAAATACTTTATTTATAATATTGTAATCAGTCATCTTCGAATTCCGTTGAAAACGAATTTCAAACGTAAAATACTTTTAAAAAATGTATACCATCCTGGTGAAAAGTTTTTATGAAAATCAACAGATTGAAACAAGATCTTAGAAATTCTTAGTTTTTTGTAGATATTCGTAATGGAACATAGAATAGCGTTGTTTGTTTAAAAAACCAAAAAATCCTCACCCTCAAACAACGTTATTCAACGTCTCGCTACAAATATCAACGAAAAACTATGGATTTCTGAGACAAACAAACCTCACTCTAAACAAACCCCACGAATATCGCTATATATATAGCTTTTATGTACTTTTTATAAAAATTGTTCTTCCGCTCGGGCAGGAAAAACCATTTTGCATTCAAAAACTATTTAAAATACCAAATATTTATCCATTTTACATTTAAAATAGATTCGAAAAACCTACTGTATTTTGTATTTTAAATACACTTTTTAAAAATATTTTACAATTAGTATTTTAAATGGAATTCAAGAGGCATTTTACCCAGCCCTGCATATTTGAATATTCAGCTTTCCAAGCTGAAAATCAGCTGAAATATACAAATCTCGCTGAGTCATTTAAGGCTTTTATTTAAGGTCACACCAGTTCTGATTATTATAGTACAAGCAGCGCCATCTAATAACGACAGGCAAATTATATACAAGACTCAAATTATATAAATAACATAAACACACAATGTCCCCAAACCAAGCATTTAACACAAGGATACATCATGGCCTTAAAGTATACAAATGTCTTCAAAATATGCATTTGATCAAAATTCTGTCCCCAAATTTATGATCCCACCCATCTTGAACAGATAGAGCAGAACTAAACTGAGTCGAAAAGTCCTGTACCATTTTGCAATACTCGCAATAATTAACGAGATATTAATGTTTAAAGATAGCCGAATACGCACATTCGCCCAACCTACTATTGCCGAAGGTACGGCTCACTGAGCGCTCGACGCACGAGCGGGTTCACCTTGACGGAAAAATGGAAAACGGAAAAGCAGAAACCAATCAAAAGACTTGCGGAAAGACAAAAGCAGACAAAATGTACCTACTACTGCGAATTCCGATTGGTTTCTGCTTTTCTGCTTTCCGCTTTTCCAAGGTGTGAACCCGGCCTTAGAGGCTCGCGATGGTAAGCGGGGTGCTTGCCCCACTCCCCACGCGCCAAGCGATAGCGGATTCGGCGCTTTAGAAATAACATCTCAATTGCGAAAATTGGGAAATGATCAAGAACTGTTGAAAAAAAAACTCAATTTAATTCATTCTGAAGCGTGCACATACAGAAAATTGTTACATAAATATTACTTGTTTCACGTTAATAATAAGAGTATTTTAAAATTATATTATCAAGAAAATATTCTTTGTAATGAATATAATCATTACTCAAAAGAAGAAGAAAAAAAATTGCGTTTTAACTCTTAACATTAGAATATTTTTCTGCATTTTTCTACACTACCGCTCATGGAAGTTCGGACATTCGCATAAATTTTATCAAATGATCATGCGAAAAATTAAGACATAAAACAGTAATTGTATTATTTTTTAAATATATTTTAGATCACTTGTACACATACTAGCAATTGCAAAAGTTTTATAAATTATTTTTAATTTTATGTGCCAAAATTAAATTAAAAATATTTTATAAAGCTTTTTGCTAGTCTATCTCCCTATCACTTATGGGGATAGACTGCATCATGTACCATAGGCGACATACACCGTAGCGTGAGCCCGTATTTGTGTTCTCTGATCAATTTTTGAAATTTATTAATTATATTCGTAATCAATATTGCACGAAGTAAAGACAATATTTTTGACATACAAAATTAAAACTAATTTATAAAGCTTTTGCAATTGTTAATATGTATTGCATACAAGCGATTCAAAATATATTTAA
>NW_017259264.1:40221-41024 GCF_001594045.1 Atta colombica | reverse complement strand
TCTTTTGAATAACGATTATATCATTATAAAATATTTTCTTGATAATATAATTTTAAAATATTTTTATTATTTAATTTTTATTATTAAATATTACTTGAAACAAATAATAATATTTATGTAACATTTTTCTGTGTGCACGCTTCAGAATGAATTTTCGCAATCGAGATATTATTTCTAAAACACCGAATATCCGCCATCGATAGCTTGGCGCGCGGGGAATGGGGCAAATGTTCTGCTCATCGCCGCGAGCTTCTAAGCTCGAACGACGCGGCGTGCCTGCTGGGCCATCTCCGTCCCTCGCGGCCCGCGCACCATGCGCTCGATGGGCCGTACCTTCGGCAATAGTAGACGGCTATTTAAACATTAATATCTCGTTAACTATTGCGTTAACCTTGCAAAATGATACTTTTCGACTCAGTTTAGTCCGATCTATCTGTTCAAGATCCCCCCCCTAGAGGTCATAAATTGATACCACTCTGTATATTTATTACGATGTAAAAATTAAAATGAGGCACACAGTATATATACATCGCGTGCATATATGTGTAACATTTCTTTAAATTACATTATAATCCATATATATTGCTTGTGATCCTCAGTTTTTATTGTCCGTTGACACACTAAAACGGATCTGTTTTGCCTTCTATAATCCGCATTATTTTCGAAAAAATCAAAGCAGAGTACATATAAATGATCATTGATTTGATAAAATTTGGAGCTTGTGTATCTGAATTGAATGAGAGAGATTTAATTATTTTTCTTATTATATAAAATTAAGATATATACATTATATATTTTAATTA
>NW_017259264.1:2533-40121 GCF_001594045.1 Atta colombica | reverse complement strand
TATATTCATTTTTTTCAATGCTAATATTGTTAAAATGTTATATAAAAATGTTATATAAAATTATATTACTTAAATAGTTTAAAAAATTTTCAAATGTTTCATAGATTATTATAAACATATGAAATAAATGTTTACATGTTTACTAACTCAAGAATAATTCCCCATATTAGAGCACTTAAGATATGTACAAAATCCGGATAATGATTCGCAAACAATTTAATGGGATTTATTATATAGTTAGCAAGAAATATCAGGTAAGCTTCTGCTGCTAATTGATAAAAAATATATGCAATCCATCCAATTATTATTCGAATTATCCATTTATGCAGTCGTTGGTATTTTTTTGGCACACCAATTGCTTCTATTGTGTCGTCCACTAAGGAAAGTTCATGTAAGCACATTTTCAATTCCTTTAAAAAATCATATTGATCAATTATATGATATAAATGAAAATTTTATATTTAAATAAAAATTATTATTGTAATGTATATAAGAAATGTGACAAATATAGAAGTTATAAGAAGAAATATTTGAAACAGGTTAAAAAATATTATGTTAAAAATTAATAAGGTAATATAAATACAAATCTTAATTTTATCAAACATATTTTGTTTATAATAAATAATAATATAAACATTAAAATTGATCTATTCAAAAACTTTTTATAAAGAACTTCGCATAAATCTTATGAAAAATAGATTTCGGTCAAATTGTTTTACATTTTAATATTTATTTACAACTCGTATCAATCTGATTAAAATTCTTCACGGGCACAACCTACGAATATCTTAATTTTTTCCCTACAATCTTTAGAAATGTTTATATTTTACATGAATAAATTTTACATAAAAAAATCGAAATAAATCTTTTTTATTATACTTATATATGTATCAATAATATGTTTATAATATTAGTATTGCGCCCTCAGAATTATTTACAATCAGAATGAATGACAGGCATTTCATTCCTTTGAGATGCGTGATTTACATGATTTCCCTTGTTTCTCAGAACAGAATAATTTGATTTTCGTAAGTCTCCTAGTCATTTTGGAAATCCTAACATGCTTCTTGGATTTAGAAAATAAAACTTTTTTTAGGATGTTTTATACTGTAATAATATATATATTTCGAAATATTGAAAAATATGATACTTTTTCCGTGATATTATTTCCGACAGATTTTTCCGTAACATGTATACAATATACAGAATGTTGAAAAGTGTCAGGACACCTAAAACTTTTAAACGGATAAAGATAATTGAATGAAACTTGCAGGACACTTATTATCAGAAGAATTATCAAAAATGCAAGAACTTAATGAGCGTGAACGAATATCTCTTTTAATAATGTGTGGATGGGATAAGAAGGTGACTTTCTTATTTAATGAAACTTTTCGATGTGCAAATCGGCATTTCGAAGTCTACAGTGAAGCGTACTATAAAAGTTTTGCTTTCAGAAAACAGGTATCGTGCAAAATCAGGTAGGCCTGCCACAACAAATTCCGATAAAGCGTTAGACGTTGTGTTATCCTTTATCAAAAATTTGCACAGTACTATTCGCGATGTAGCACAACAAAACGATATCGATTTAGCGTCAATGCATAAAACGTTGAAAAAAAAATTTCACCCGTATAAGATTCACTTTGTTTAGGAATTATCTGACGACGATTTCGATCGTCGTAGAATTTTGCGATTTGATGATAGACAGAATCACCAGAGATCGTCAATTTTCAAGCAATATTGTTTTTTCGGATGAGGCGACTGGTGAGGTCGACAATTGCAGATACTGGAATAATGAAAATTCTCATTGGATGACTGAAGCGCATTCGCAACATCTGCAAAATCTCAATGTATAAGCTGAATTGTTAGGTATAGGAAAGTGTACTTGGACTTTTCTTTATTGATGGCAACCTTACAGCTCAAAAATATGAAAATATGAGACTTGAGATAAGATTGTGCTTGCAATATAGACAATCGTCCTAACTTTAACGATATTTGGTTTCAACAGGAGCATCGATTCACTATGCTTTACAAGCACGACGAACGAATTTTGCTTGAACGAATTTTTTCCCAACAAATGAATAGGAAGAAGAAATCCAAATGAGTGACCATCCCGGTCACTTGATTTAGCGCCTCTTGATTATTTCTTTTGGGGATTAAAAAATAAGATCTACATCATCAAACCTAACGATTATTTGCGTCGCCGAATAATTGATAAGACGAGATACCACAATAGGAAGGCGGTCTCAAGTTTTTACAACCGATTCATTGTCTGGCTCATTCAGGGGAAGCATTTTGAACATTTGTTGTAAACACCTCAAATGTGAGAGACGAAAGGACTCACGATAATCAAGCATCCCTAAAGAAGTCAATTATCTGCCACGTTCACATCATCGATCTTGGGTTACGCTAAGCACAGATGACGGTAACATGCGCATAATTTTAATAAAAGGTGCTGATGATTAGGATGCCAGGTTACGCTATGGCTTTCAACAATTCTTTCCGAGATTATTCGAAAAAGCCATCATTTGACCCCTTATGTCATTTAGGACTTTTGAACGTGTTTCATCCTCGCACCCCTGGGGAGAGGAGGAGGGGATCGCAAGAGGTCACATTGGAAAGAATTTTCATACGAGCCATCAATGACTCCTTATATTCATTTAGGTCATTTATTTTTGAATGTGTTACATCCCCGCATCCTTGAAGAAAGGGGCATTGTTGTGTTAAACCTTATGTTAAAAGATAGCTCTTTTGATGTAATAAATGTCCTGCAAGTTTCATTCAATTATCTTTATCCGTTCAAAAATTATTTAGTTCGGCACTTTCCGAACACCCCTGTGTATTATAGGACTCAGAAAAATTTGCACTTCTTGGCCGATTTTCTTAGAGATTCCGCCTCCCACTACTCCTTTCACCGCTCGCTCCGCGCACAGTCCAAATGCGACCCGACGTTTAGAAGCATCTAACGTTCAAAAACATAAGGTGCACGGGACATTCGTTTTAGGCGCTCACACTGTAAATTTCATTCTTTTTTTCGCTCATTATATAATTAAAATGGAACAAGTGCTCAAAACGAATACATCTAATGAATTCAATAGTTTAATAATTTCAATAGTTTTTCAACCTTGAAGTGAAACTATTTTTGACGCGTTTTTTTTTAAGTATGTGGTATCCCCAGTAAACCTAGTCCACTGATAAAAATGATGAATTGTACGACCAAGTAATTAAACACAAATGAAGTGAAATGAAAAATACTTATTCTGAATTTCGGAATCTTTTATTGGCGAAATCAGAAACATCGATTTGCATATTATTTGTACGTAGCGAGCTGCATAAAACGAGGCAAAGAATCAAGGTAGAACATCTTTTATTTTTTATAAGCTTCATTTTTGAAAAGAATATCTCATATAAATATGTATATCCGATGGAATGAATTCGAAATCCGAAATCTCGAAAATAGGGATATGATGATTCTTTTAAAATTTTAAATAAAAATCGACAGTTTGTTTAATAGTTTTAAGTTCAATATTGTTCTGTAAATCACATAATTCATCTTACAAGTCAAGATGCTGTCCTTCAATTGGTGCTATAAGAGAATTCTCGAAAAGAATTGATTTAAGATCTGAATTTTTCGAAGCAAATATATCAAATTCTTCTATAAGAGAATCTAGAAAATGAATGTATTCTTTGAAATTGCAATTATTGTCATGTTCTATGAGAAGAATTTGACAAGAAGGAAAAAAGTGAAAAATATTCTTATTTAAATTTTATTATTTATTATTTAAATAATTTTATTAAGTGTACAACTTTGCTTCCGCCGTTTTCCTATAGATGGCTTTAGCGGTAAGTGGTGGTCGAAATAAATAGATCATAGACGTCATATAATAAACTTGGGCATCTGTCAACATAACCCCATAGAAACATTAGTCGATTCGTGTCTGCATCATAAAGTTATTTTCGATTGAAAATGTCAGTTTACGAGCCAAATTCTCGTCATTTGCGGGAGATTTTAATTTTTTGCTTCAATATGAAGAAATCTGCGGCTGAGGCTCATCGATTGCTCTCAAATACTTATGGTGAGGCCGCTATTAGTGAAAGAACGTGTCGTGAGTGGTTTCAACGCTTCAAGAACGGTGATTTTGACTTTGTCCAAGGTCATGCTCTGTATTTGGTGGGACCAGCTCGGCGTAGTGTATTATGAACTGTTAAAACCGACTGAAACAATCACAGGCGATCGGTATCGAACGCAATTGATGCGTTTGAGCCGAGCATTGAAAGACAAACGGCCGCAATACAACGAGAGACACGATAAAGTGATTTTGCAGCATGACAATGCTCGACCCCATGTTGCGAAAGTGGTCAAGACATACTTGGAAACGTTGAAATGGGAAGTCCTACCCCACCCGCCGTATTCTCCAGACGTTGCTCCCTCTGACTATCACTTGTTTCGATCAATGGCACACGGCCTGGCTGACCAGCACTTCCGGTCTTATGAAGAAGTAAAAAATTGGATCGATTCGTGGATAGCCTCAAAAGATGACCAGTTTTTTCGACGCGGGATTCGTACGCTACCCGAAAGATGGGAGAAAGTAGTGGCCAGCGATGGACAATACTTTGAATCATAAATGTATAACCAGTTTTTTACAATAAAGCCTCGAATTTCGGAAAAAAAACGGCGGAAGCAAAGTTGTACACCTAATAATATCTGCAATTTTCTTTGGAAAGAATCAACGTGACTTACTGATTGGGAAATATTTTGATTCGTCCTTTGCAGTTTTAAATTAAGAAGCCTAAGTTGATTACTTATATAAATAATAAAAGCGAGTTCAAAGAAGAAGAAATGTCACATCTACTAAAAGAGATATATTCGTGAAATTTTGAGTTGTTCATTTCTTTCAGAAAAAGAAGAATGTCTTTTTTTATCACAAAAAATATTTCTAAACATTTTGCAGCTAAGCCAACGAACTGAACAATGAAGCGGAACATCTGTGTAAACAGCTTTATGTTTTTCAAGAAATAATTTAAATTTTCGGTGAGTAAGGAACTTATGTCCACCTTTAATTCCATTAATTATTTTTATCATCAATTATTCATTAATTATTTTTGATACTCTCCATAGCTGTTGAAAGTTTTACAACTTTATCGGCTAATGCTTTCTGATGTATTATGCACTGAATAATGAGGATATTTAAATTTCGCTGCTTTAATTGACCGCCGAATCTTTTCTTTAACCTGTCGTAACTTTCGCGCCATTAGTAGTAATTGAAGAAATTTACTAAAATCCATGTCAAATTTTTTAAGAGTTTCTTCAATTGCTAAAAAAATATCGAGCCCTGTCGTTGTGTTACGTAATATGACGAAAAGTTCCTCGATGCATGAATAATCGTCTTGTACAATTCGAGTAAAAATATTAAGTTGTCGAATATCAGTCCTTTGGTCAAGGCGCAAAGAAAAATTTACATGATTTCAAAAGATTTTGTAATTTATCTCTTATTGAATTATTAATATCAGCAAATCTTGATGTTACAGTTCTTGCACTAAGACGAATATTTATTGCTTCTTCCAAAATTAAGGAATTATCAAAAGCTTTTACTGCTTCAATAATACAGTTTTTCACAGAAACGCCTTAAAATTTTGTGCTATAAGCAGAAAAGCTGCATAAGAGGCTAGTAGAGATTTTTGAGAAAAACAAGGGAAAGAAGGTATTGAAGGAATTTTCTTGATAAACTAATTTAAACCTTCTATATACATTCATCTACATTCAATTTTTCTAAATTTTGAGTAATTTAAATAATTTACCGAATGACGAGTTTAGAAATGCTTCTCTAACACATATTTTTTAATTACCGAAGGTTGAAAGCCGCAAAGTAAACGATCTGAAATGTAACTAAAAAAGTAATTAAATTCCCAAGATTTATGAAAAACTTGTATACACTTGTATATGGCGAATAGTGAAAGGAATAAAGGAGGCGGAGCCGAGAAGTGCAAATTTTGCCGAGCACTGGTGTATTATATAGTATTCAACTAATGTTAATAAAAAGGTCTTGTTTTGACTATTTTTGTATAATCATCTTCCTGGAAAATCTAAGGAAAATCTAAAACCTCTAAAAGCATTTAGAGGTTTGTGTTCATGAGAACTTTTAATCAGTTTGACATGAGTTAAAAAATATTAAAATTTGAAGCAATTTGACCAAAATCCATTTTCAATAAGATTTGTGCGGAGTTCTTTGTTATAATTGTAAGATCAAGACGCCTTTCAATGGAAAAAATAATTAACGAGAAATTAAAAAGTTTTTAAAATATCAAATAATATTAGAGACTATAATATTAGAGACTATATTTAAAAATCTTACCTTAAAATAAAAGAAGTTAATAAGTGTCGATATAATCGACGTAACCACTATTCCAATATATATCAAGAATTGTATCATCTGATTAATAGTAATAACAAAGGAGTATATAGGATAGTAAACAAAGTACGTAAAAAAGCTCCATATAGTCAAGATGTACAGGCAAGTGAAATATGGCCTAGGATGTCCAAGAGGATATTCAAACAAACCCAAACCGCAGATCGAGCCGATGATTAATAAAGATGCCAATGTTGTTTGTAGTGTCTTTGTCATAGTTTCCACAGGTCAGCAAGTAATTTAAATTAATTCTTACTGCACGAGACACAAACGTGTGTTAATATTTTTTACAAGAATTTCAGAAATAGGTCTTGTAGGGCCTTTAAAATTTATAAGAATTACTGTAAGGTGTTTTATATTGGAGGATGAAAGTATATACACATCAACTAATAAGTACTGAGTGACAGAATAGATACACAAATGATCTAGATCAGCTTGCTTTCTCCTCGTAGAATTTTTTTATGCGTGCGTATTATTATAGAGCATAAATAACTTATAAACATAACTATTCTTGCATTTATGTTTTTATACTAGGTTCCAAGACAATGGATGCTTTTTATTTATGATAACATTTTTAATGAGGTGTCGACTTGAGTGGAAAGTTGAGAAAAAAAGTTGAGAACTAATTGTAGTTCAATAACTAAACTATTGTAACTTCAATAAAGTGTTTTATGCAGTATATAAAAGTTAATGCACACAATATAATATTTTTGGAAATTAAAGGTAAAATTATTTTAATAATAATATAATTTATTAAGAATTATTTATAATTAAAAATACTAATTATTCAAAAATATCAAGAATATAGAAGGGCAAATTAGAATCAAATTCGAATATAGATATGTATAATAAACGTATGAAATTTTAACATTCTGATAAATTGATATGAAATATAAATCTAATTTAAAAACTTAATATTACATTGTATTACATGACATTCCAGCATCATAATTGTGCCATCATCAGATGTTATAAATTTGCAGAGCAAAAACGCTTAGTAATTATTCACTTATTAATAATTATTAATTTATTGGAATTTTATTTAAGTTGATTTGCTTTCTGTCTTGTAATTCATTGTTCTTTTTCCTTTCCTTCATTCCCTTGGATTTCCGACTCTTTGTACGAGGACTCAAAGTACGAGGGCAAGTCAATAAGTTTTTAGAAAAATATAGAAAAACACATTTTTTTTTATTGATTCATTTTATTTCTCAACATAGTCTCTTTTCAGCTCGATACACTTGATCCAATGATTCTCTAATTTTTTCAAGCCGTCCGAATAATATGATTGTTCAACCCTTCAAAATAAGCCTCTGTTTCGGCGATGAGTTGCTCTCTGATAGTGAATCTCCGAACCATTTCTTCAGGTTTGGAAACAGGAAATAGTCACAGGAGGTTAAATCTGGCGAATATGCTCGATGGGGAAGCAATTCGTAACGGAATTCGTTGAATTTAGTGTCGGGCACATGTGAACCCATTGTCTTGATGGAAGAGCTTTTTTCTTCGCTAGAGCGGGGACGAACTTTCTTCTTCCTTAAAACGGAGACTTTTTTTCTTTAAAATGTTGTTAAAACGGTCCAATAAGGCTGCATAGTAATCGCCATTGATTGTTTGCTTCGACGATTTGATTCGAAAAGTAATCGATATGAATTATACCGCGTGCATCTCAAAAAACTGTGGCCATCACTTTTCCGATCGATTTTACGATCTTCGCCTTCTTCGGAGATGGTTCACCCGATAAAGTCCATTGTTTTGACTGTTCCTTCGTCTTAAGTGTGAAGTAATGGATCCATATTTCGTCCACAGTAATGAATTGCAGAAATTCATTTGGATTACGTTGAAACATCTCCAAATATTGTTTTGAAAATCGGCACACGGTCGCGCTTGGTCCACAGTGAGCAAACGCGGCACCCATCTTGCCGATAGTTTTTTCATATCCAATTGTTCGTGTAAAATTGAAATCACTGTGCCATGTGATATGCCTGTGACCTCAACAAGCTCGCGCACTTTCACTCGTCGATCAATCAAAACAATATCGTGGACTTTATCGATGATATCTGGCGTAGCAGCCTCAATAGGACATGCCGAACGAGGTGCATCACAAATGGATATACGATCACGTTTATATTCATTCACCCAATTGTATACAGTGTGCTCTGCGAAAAAAAATCGTAAAAACCTGAGATATTACGCGTTGTTCTCGCCTTGAAAGACCCTTTTAAACGAGCTCTCGATCCTGCAAATTTAAGATTTTTCTGCCCTCCTTCCCCTCCATTCCCGGGGTATTAAAATGGGCATTTTTGGTATTAAATGATAGATTTTATGGTGCTATTTGCATCCCTATAAACTTCAATCCTCTATCTCGAATCGTTCAGAAGTTATTTAGATGTCTCGGTATTTTTTCCTCACCCTGTATAATAGCACTGTATTTTTTGTAAATGTATAATTGCAAGGTAAAATGTTAGTCAATTATTCGCAAGTAATTTCCTGCTTTAGAATTTTTATCTATTTTAATCTAAAACTTTTGAAGTTTTAATTTCTGTAAACATTCGTTTTTGTAATATTTATGTTGAAATATGCAATATTGTTTGTAATTGTAATATTAATTTCAAAAATATGACAAATGCATGTATGACCACTTCATCTTAATATCTACCATTTGATCTTCTTCATTATATAGGCATGACCTTCAACGATTATCAATAATACATTTGCAGATACAATATTATATTTAACTATAACGACTATCAATACACATTTGCTGAAACAATTTTCATCGTGGAATAATATATCTTTTATATCTTTTAAAATATAGCAGCCCGGTAAAAAATTTTCCATAAATGGTTATACATAACTAATTTATACATAATTTATTTATAATGGTTATAAATTATGTACAACCATTTATGTATAATTATGTATGAAAAATTTTTTATCAGTTGTTTAATTTTAAAAGAGATAAGATCACTCAAAAGACACGTTATTCCACGAGAAATATTATACCAAACATGTTATTGATAGACATTAAAGATCAAGCCTATAATGAGGAAGATATTAGGATTAAGTGGTCAAATATTCATCTTTGACATATTTTTTAAAATTAATATTACAATTACAAATAATATTGCATATTGTATAATATAAATATTACAAAAACAAATGTTTCGATTTTGTTACAAATTTGAAACTTCAAAAGTTTTAGATTAGAACAGAACCCCAAAGTTCAAAAACAGAAAATTATTTGTGAATAATTGACCAACATTTTTCCTTGCAATTATAACCTTAGAAAATAAACAGCAATATTATGCGTAATAAAAAATATAGTAGTATTATTATGTAGATTATTAATAATATTTAAATTATAAAAATTAGATGTTAAAAACTTATGCATTATGTTAAAAACTTATGTATATCTAATTATATAATGAATTATGTATTAATAATTATATGCATTTTTACATAAATTTATAGTGATATATTTATATAATGAAATCTGATTATACATGAAAAAAAATTATTTTACTAGGAGACTACATAAAAGTAAACAAAATTTCAGCTAAATAAAAAATTATAATTTTTTTTACAATTCTTTTTTGCACATGTTCATGATATCAAATATATTAATTATCGAACTTACACCGATTTCGATTCCTGGATTTATAATTTTTTTTCTCTTCTTCTTGTTGACAGTTAACGATTTTTGTATTCCAGGAAGGATTTTAAAAAGAATTTCAAAGGATATGGGCGTCATAGATGAGTGGCATCATAGATGGCTGCCTAAATTGATGTTGGAGGCGATCCAGGGATATTGCGTAGTATGTGGTATAATGATCATGGAAGATAATTAATCAATGGATGCTGATATTGATAGTAATCGTGTTATTTTTCTTCGCTATGAAGATTAGTCAAAATCTCAAACATCTCAAAGGCGTAAGTGAGTACATTAAAGCAAGTAATTCTTTACTACAAAAAAATTCGATATGTATATATTATATCCTTGAAATCTAAATCGTGGAATTCAAAGGAATTCATATTTTTAAGTTCTTACTATTTCTCGGAATTTAATAAATTCCTCAGAAGTTTTTTGAATTTGTTTTTGCGTTTTTAGTGAAGAATTCCATATTCTCATACGTAAATGTCACTTTGAATGATTTGGCGATGATCAGAAGAAGTGGCACTGAAATCGAAAGAAGAAGAAATCGAAAGAGAAGATTATACAAAAACGATTCGATGAGTTGTAAGATCGTCACAGCGACACGTGGTACCTCTTTTTGCACATGCGCGATAGCCTTTGCTGTCTTTACGGATCTAATGTGCCCATTCCTCGCCTATATTTGCTTTTCTCTAATACCAATGAATGAGACTGATAAATTATATCTAATTAATTAACAGATCTTAATTAATGAGAGATTCTTAGTTAATGAGAGTTAATTTTTTTTCATAAAGATGCAGAAGGCTACAACTTAGAATAATTATAATTAAATTAAAGGACTTACAAACTAACAAAAATAGAAGAGTAGAGTAGACAAGAAAATAGAAGAGTAAATTGTAGTTAAATCTAAATAAAGATATATATAATAATTGTTTAAATTTTTATGTTCTTAAAAAATTGCCATGTAATATTAGGTGTACAACTTTGCTTCCGCCGTTTTTTTTTCCGAAATTCGAGACTTTATTGTAAAAAACTGGTTATACATTTATGATTCAAAGTATTGTCGCTGGCCACTACTTTCTTCCATCTTTCGGGTAGCGTACGAATCCCGCGTCGAAAAAACTGGTCATCTTTTGAGGCTATCCACGAATCGATCCAATTTTTTACTTCTTCATAAGACCGGAAGTGCTGGCCGTGTGCCATTGATCGAAACAAGTGATAGTCAGAGAGAGCAATGTCTGGAGAATACAGTGGGTAAGACTTCCCATTTCAACGTTTCCAAGTATGTCTTGACCACTTTCGCAACATGGGGTCGAGCATTGTCATGCTGCAAAATCTTTATCGTGTCTCTCGTTGTATTGCGGCCATTTGTCTTTCAATGCTCGACTCAAACGCAACAATTGCGTTCGATACCGAATCGCTTGTTTCAGTCGATTTTAACAGTTCATAATACACTACGCCGTCCCACCAAATACAGAGCATGACCTTGGAGCCGTGAATATTCGGTTTGGCCGTCGACGTGGAAGCATGGCCGGGAACTCCCCATGATTTTCTGCGCTTGGGATTATCGTAATGAACCCATTTTTCGTCCCCAGTCACAATGCGATGCAGAAATCCCTTCCGTCTTTGCCTTTCAAGCAGTTGTTCACAAGCAAACAAACGCCGTTCAACATCTCTCGGCTTCAATTCGTACGGCACCCAATTTCCTTGCTTCTGAATCATTCCCATGGCTTTGAGGCGTTTTGAAATGGCTTGTTGAGTCACTCCCAATGATCGTGCCAATTCTTCTTGATTTTAATACGAGTCTTGCTCAAGTAATGCCTCCAATTCTGCATCTTCGAAAACCTTCTCTCTTCCACCGCTATGCCGGTCTTCGACGTCAAAATCCATTCTTGAAGCGTTGAAACCACTCACGACACGTTCTTTCACTAATAGCGGCCTCACCATAAGTATTTGAGAGCAATCGATGAGCCTCAGCCGCAGATTTCTTCATATTGAAGCAAAAAATTAAAATCTCCCGCAAATGACGAGAATTTTGCTCGTAAACTAACATTTTCAATCGAGAATAACTTTATGATGCAGACACAAATCGACTAATGTTTCTATGGGGTTATGTTGACAGATGCCCAAGTTTATTGTATGACGTCTATGATCTATTTATTTCGACCACCACTTACCGCTAAAGCCATCTATAGGAAAAAGCAAAGCATAGGCGGAAGCAAAGTTGTACACCTAATATAAATTTAATTATAGTAAGAAAACCGTACATAAAATGTTTCGGCATCATAATTGTGCCATTATCAGATGTTCTAATATCGCAGTGAATAAAAATACTAGTAGAAAAGTCAAATACATTTTAAATAGTTAAAATTTAATCTTAAACCGGAATAAAAACGCAGTGAAATATTCATTATATAATATTAGGTGTAATAAAAAGAAATCCATTATTTTTGCATAAAATTGAATGGAAAAATAATGGATTTCTTTTTACTCATCAAATTCGTAACCTGTGTTCTGTTATCACGGAGCGAGTAGATGTATTCTAATAGATGTAATTGCGATGTTCGGTAAGTTTTCAATTGTCTGTCTCACATATGTAGTATCACAGTCTAAATAATTGACCTTGTAAATTACATTAGTCTTGGAAGAATGGAAGCAAGGATCTTTTTGAAAAAGATCCTTGTTCTCATTCTTTCAAGACATTTCTAGTATTTATAAATAAGAATTTATAAATAAATAATAATTGTCATTACTTAAATTAATTAAAATTAAAACATATAAGACGATACCGAAATGAAATAATATCATCCATAATGTAATTTTTTTATGAATCATAATATTAAATATTTTATTAATTATTTGATATCATTCTGGATAAAAATATGAATTTTTTTCTCAATAGTAAACCATAATTGATGATCTTATTCTACGTACCTATAAATAAAAATTTCGCGAAAAGAAAGGCAATCTAATCTAGATTATTCGTGTGTTCATTGTGCAATACTTGCTGGCATAAATGGCACATAAATATGCTATTCCAATATGCATATCTTACTGTAGTACTTACAAAATTCTTAGAGGAACTGCAAATACTATTTCTGAAAATCTTATACAAAATATTAAAACGTGTTTGTGTGCAGCACGAACTAATTCAGTTAAAATACTAGTCGACAACTCAGAAACTATGACAGAGATGCTAGAAAGAGTACTGGCATCATTATTGATTATTGAATCGTTTTGTACTTTGGTTATGTTCGAATATCCTCATGGATGTAAGACGTATTTCTCTATATGCTTTGGAGCATCCTTATATATTTCTATTACTATCAAGAATTCGTCAAAAGTTTTCGGAAAAACGGGATGAGCCACTACAATTTCTTCGCGTTGATTCTCATTCCATTAATTCTTATTGGCTTTTATCGTTTTAAGGTAAAAATGTTTAAATTAAAGTAAGCTTAAATTCAAAATAACAATAATTATATTAGAACTCTCGAATTTTAAACAGAAAGATAAATAGTAAGCTAATGAGAGTCAGCAACGATAAATGGCGCAATTATTTAGTGAACAATCTATAATCAGATATTGGATTGACATCTTCTTTAGTTGAACGTTATTTTCGACTTTCTTTGGAGTTCTCCTCAGCAAGAATGATACAGGTATAATTCACATGTCCATAATGCTTAAATCATTCGCAAATTAACAAAAATGCAGCGTTGTTAATCTTACATTTTTTAAAAACAAATCTTATTATGATATATATCTAAACAATTTAAATGACTTATCACAGAGCATGAAGCTTTGTTGAACATATTAAAATTTAAAAAATAGAAATGTTACAATCAAATATAAAGATCATACATTTTTAGAACACGTCCGTGTACGATAACGTGTCACTCAGATATGAATTATTATCGAAGTAAGAGGTCTCACAGTAAACATTAAGACAAATTTGCAATTAGAAGAACAAATACATGTATATATTATTGTATCAAACCGATAAGAACCGCAATAAATTATTGTATAATAATTAAAAACTGTCAAAATTATTAAAATTGTAAAATAAAGAATTATAATAAATAAAAAAAAAAGAAAAAATTCAATATAAAACATATTTCGTTAAAATTGTTACATTTTCGTCAACTAATAAAATTTTTATCAAATTAAATTAATAAACTATAAATCTAAAAAGGTTATTACATAAATCAAGAGAAATTTTCAAGCATCGCTGCATAGATGCAGTCCTTTTATATCTGAACGTAAATTAAGGCCATTCTTTTGTATGTGTGTATGTATGCCATTTCTGAAATCAATCTTTTGTTACAAAATTTCTCCTTGTTTAAAATTTAGACATTCTCCTAATCGAAGTCATGTGAAAATTCAATACGATGTTCAGTAATTACAGAATAATTGTTAGTGTTCCAATTTATATGCTAGATAATCCACTGGAAAGTTTCCTGCATGTTTGTATATACATATGAAATATATACATATCAACTAACAAGTATTGAGCGACGGAATAAAACATATATGCAAACAATCTAGATTAGAAGATTACTTCATTTTCATGTAATTTTCATTCTTACATATGTATTATTACAGAGCATAAACAAATATAAACATAGCTATCTTTGCAATATTATCTCTTTATTCTAGGTGTTCAAAGATACATAACAGCATGATGGGAATAGACATCTAGTGTCTTCTTCCATGTATAATAGATGCTTTTTATTAATGTCACTTTTACATATTTCATTTACTATTCATATCGGTAATTAGAACAATAATAAGATAGATGATTGGATAAACATCATAAAAATAATCACCACGATTATATCCATATTTGTTAACTACTTTAATTTTAAGATAAAAATTTTAAAATGTACTCATAGTCTATTAATCTCTAATATTATTTGATTTATTAAAATTCCTTAACTTTTGTTTAATCATTTTTGTTATCGAGAGTATTAAAGAAGTCTTGATCTTACAATTAGATAAATACAGATTTATAATAAATTTTTGAACAGATCCACTTTAATGTTGATATTATTATTTATTGTAGATAAAATATGTTTGGTAACATTAATATTTGTTATTACTTTCCTAACCCTGTTTAAAAGTTCCGATTAAAACTATTTAAATCTATTGAAAACTGATAGAAATTCAATAGGAATGAATAGTATCTATCGGAATAAAAATTACAGCCTATTGTGAATGATTCAGAATCAATAAGATTTTAGTAGGATTTCCATTTAATGTATTTTCAGTAAGAATATATAGGCACATTACCGATTTACAAAATAAAAAATCAATATGATTGGATGATTATTGGATAATAGAAAATAATCGGCAAATGCCTCCAGTCGATGAATCGGATTAAGTGAGAAATCCAATAACGATCCAAATCCAATTAGATCCAATCGTATCGATATCGATATCATATTGAATATCAGGTTTTTATCAGAAATCTCACAGATTCTTATTCCAATAAAAATCAACTGATGAATGTGCAATTTGCATACGGCAAATGAAAATAAGTGAGAAATTGATATTTTCAAAATGAATATGTTTTTTGTTTAATTTAATGTGCTCAGAAAAGAAAGCAGCTTTGCAATTGTTGTAAAATTCTTTAATATATGATTGATTTGTAAATTTAGATGAAGAAGAAACTAAAGACAAGAACTAATTATACTAAATAATTTTGAACAATAATTGCAAATCTTATTCTACTGAACGCAACGATTAAGAATTGAATATTACGTGTTTATCTTTTAATAAATTTTAATCGAATAAATCGCTGATGCCAAATCCAAAATAATATTATGAAATAAATGCATGAATTTAATATACATTCATTATTGTGTAGAAAATTTAATATTAATTAACTTTTTATGACTATTTGAGTTTATAAATATAAGGGAAATCACTTTCCCATTAATTACAATTCGTCGAAAGCAGACGGACATAAATTCACTGCCTAGCAAAGAGAATGGATTGAAAAGGATTAAAATAGATTCAGATTTTCAATACGGATTCATGAATGTTAAAATAAATCCTTTTCAGTCCTGAATGCATTTTTATTCATTTATAGGAATTGCTTAAAGCATATCTCTATGCTTTTCAATCCAAAAATAATATTAGCATTTTCTGTGCATCGTGAATACTACTCAATTCAGAATTGTGAATAGAAAGTACAATTTTTTTAATTCAGTTAAATTCAAAAATAATATCAGTAATTTCTGTGCAACGTGAATACTGCTCAATTCAATATTTTAAATATGAAATGCAGTTAAATATGAAATGTTACAATACTTAAATTATTTAAAATTATAAGTAGGAAATTTTTTGTTTTAATTCAAGTTTAAAAAAAAATTGTAACGTAAAAATAATTGAACTATGTTTATTTGTTTATCTTTGATTAGAAGTAAAATGAATAATTGATGTGAACACTCACAAACTAAGTCAAACACAGCCCAAATATTAGGCTAACCACGGCGCGCGACATCGGCCAAGCGAGATTAGATTATCCGACACTTACCCATTGTCTCATAATAATATAAATTGTTTATATTTTATTATATTCTATTAAATGATAATATCTATTAAATGATTATTCTATTAAATGATAATATTTTTATTATATCTATATAATTTCGTTACTAGCTTAGTTAATTGTAATTGAAGTAGAGAATGAATAACACATTTACCAATTGAAGAAGTGATGTAGCGGGTAACGTAGAAGATTCGTAATCTAGAGGTTCCAGATTTGAATCCCTCTAAGATGCGTTTTTTAATATTAATTTAGTTAATTGAAGTAATTAATAAAGTATTTAATTTCAGGTATTATATAATTATTTATTATAAATGTCTTAGGAATAAAATTTATAACTCTTAAAAATGAATGTTTTTTTTTTTTTTTCGAATATTAAACTAGTGTTAGCTCGGATTCAATCTATTTCAATCCATTTTCATGAACATTTAAAGTACACATTAAAAAAATTTTAATCCATTCTCCATTTTAATCCATTCTCGTTTGTTGAGTGATTAATTCCGATTGGATCTGGTATTTACAGCTTGTTCGAAAACATATTTTTAATTTAAAAGTTTATTTTTAATTTAAAAATCTGAAAGCAATCCTATAAAAAACTATTAAATCCTTTGAAGGAAATATGAAATATTTTATTAATTCTTGTTCAGTGTTTTCTTGTATACGTGTATGGATATATCAGTGAATCTGCTCCGGTTCATTCCGATTTGAAAAATGAATAGGTTGCAAATTTCCGATGCATTAAGGCTCCTGATTACTCAGCCAAGAACTTTGCGTTAACGGTGACGACATAGAATCAGATGACGATCTGGCAAAACCGGTAGCCACACATTTAAGCACGCGCCCATGTCTGTGTGCTCGCCTGCGATACATCGAGAGTGAACGAGACAGCTCCTTCTCAAACTATTCGCTTATTTCAAACGACCGAAAATGTTTTCTCAGCAATCTCGGCCGCTCGACGGTCCTCAATATTAATAAGGATCGTTTTAAATAACATAAATTTTAATAAATTATAGTAATAGTATATCCCTTCCTTTAATTCAGAATAGTATAAATCATGTTAAAATGCAATAATTTAAGAGATATTTAATTTACGATTTTTCATGCACGTTATATAGTATACCTCTTCTTCATAAACTCGAGCAGAAACAGAATTTTACCTGAAAAAATTATAAACCAGCATTTCTCTTCATGAAAATCTCGAAAGGCCATCAGAAAAGAAATGTCTATGTTTGGGACTCGAAACTTGTGAAAAAAAAAATGTGAAAAAAAATCGAATAGTTGCAAAAAGTATGTTTTTTGCATATAAAACGGAAGATATTGATTGCATGAAAAAAAATTTGGTATGAAAAATGTATGTCGAAATACCTACAAAATGAAACGTGGAACATTAAAATCAATCTATTAGTTAAGTAAAAAAAAACACCGAAAAAGACGTTTTCTTCACTCGCTCTCTATTCATTGAGATTTTTCATTGAGATTTAAACGCAAAGTTTTGGAATTCTCGTAAAATGATGAATAAATTTAATCACAACAAATTTGAAACGTTCATTAGTTTCTACAAAAAGCCATTTGTTCACTAAAAATTTATCTGTGGAAAACTTAATTTCTTCATCTTTAAGCAACAATTTATAGGGATGATTTTTCTTCTTCAAGAGTTGCACTATTGCGTACACTTAGTAACAAAACGATTTTTTGCAGTTAAACTATTATAAAACGACTTAAAAAGTGGATATCTTTTTCGTATAAAAAAATGGAATAATTCCGTTAATATGCATCAAATAGCCATGTAAAGCATTCGACAGCTGGCATTTTTCTACGAATTTAAAAAAAAAAGATTATCCTCCGATTATTAGGAACCGAGATAACAATTTTTTTTCAAGAAATTACTGTGGTTCTAATTTTTAAGATTAAGAGTTTTATTTGGCAAGAAAGAATTGAATTCGCTGTTTGAAAATTCTCAAATTTTTTGCTGAAGAAAAAGTTTTTTTTTAAAACTTTAGTGGAAGTTGAAGAACGCGAGCGAAGTAGTGCGCTGGGCGGAGAGAGGAAAGCCGGCGCACAGTTGAGTGGGGAAAATCGGGGACTCGCGCGTATCTAATTTCGCGTTAAAATTTGCTAAATTTACATTTTCCCAATAAATTGTAAAAACATGATTATTTTAAAATCTGGGGAAGAGATATAAATATATATTAGGTGTACAACTTTGCTTCCGCCGTTTTTTTTCCGAAATTCGAGGCTTTATTGTAAAAAACTGGTTATACATTTATGATTCAAAGTATTGTCCATCGCTGGCCACTACTTTCTCCCATCTTTCGGGTAGCGTACGAATCCCGCGGTGAAAAAACTGGTCATCTTTTGAGGCTATCCACGAATCGATCCAATTTTTTACTTCTTCATAAGACCGGAAGTGCTGGTCAGCCAGGCCGTGTGCCATTGATCGAAACAAGTGATAGTCAGAGGGAGCAACGTCTGGAGAATACGGCGGGTGGAGTAGGACTTCCCATTTCAACGTTTCCAAGTATGTCTTGACCACTTTCGCAACATGGGGTCGAGCATTGTCATGCTGCAAAATCACTTTATCGTGTCTCTCGTTGTATTGCGGCCGTTTGTCTTTCAATGCTCGGCTCAAACGCATCAATTGCGTTCGATACCGATCGCTTATGATTGTTTCAGTCGGTTTTAAGTTCATAATATACTATGTCGAGCTGGTCCCACCAAATACAGAGCATGACCTTGGACGTCAAAATCACCGTTCTTGAAGCGTTGAAATCACTCACGACACGTTCTTTCACTAATAGCGGCCTCACCATAAGTATTTGAGAGCATTCGATAAGAATCACCTCAGCCGCAGATTTCTTCATATTGAAACAAAAAATTAAAACCTCCCGAAAATGACGAGAATTTGGCTCGTAAACTGACATTTTCAATCGAGAATAACTTTATGATGCAGACACAAATCGACTAATGTTTCTATGGGGTTATGTTGACAGATGCCCAAGTTTATTATATAACGTCTATGATCTATTTATTTTGACCACCACTTACCGCTAAAGCCATCTATAGGAAAACGGCGAAAGCAAAGTTGTACACCTAATAATTAACCAAATGTTTCGTAAAGTAATTGTAATTATAAGAGTTTCAGTTTTTTGTATCTTGAATTTTTATTTTTTCGACTTATTACTAAAAAATCACGTTTGTACATGATTAAGAAATTTAAGTCACATTATGTTTCTTTACTTAATATGCTGTAAAAAATGTCCAATTAAATGTACAGAATTATCAATACAAAATTGTTTTTAAGAATTTTAATTGCAAATATGACATATGTAAACAAATAATTAATAAATAATTTGCCAAATGTTAGCGCAACTGTTGAAGATATACTAATTTTCGCAAATATAAAAGTAAATTAGTCTTACTAGAAAAAATATATTTTGCAATTATATTTAACAGTTATACTAATGTGACTTAAATTTGTTAATCAGACATGCACACCATACTCAAACATGATTTTTTAGTAATAAAAATTTTTATTTTTAAATAAAAATTTTTTATTTAAAAATAAAAATTCAAGCCACGAAAAACTAAAAATTTCATGGTTACAATTACTTTGCGAAACATTTGATTAAGTTATTTGTTTATATTTCAAGCTACCCCAGATTAAAGACAAATCATATTTCTGCATTAATTGGTGAGAAAATGTAAATTTAGCAAATTTTAACACAAAAAATCAGGTACGCACGAGTCGCTGAGCGGTGCGATCTTCCCCACTCGACTGCACGCCGGCTTCCCCCACTCCGCACTGCCTCGTTCTTTAACTTTCCAATGATTTTAAACAAACTTTTTAGAAAATTTTTTAACAGCAAATTCAATTCTTCCTTGACAAATTGATGCCAGAAGAAGACGGAATTCTTAATTTTAAAAATTAGAGCCGCAGTAATTTTTTGGAAAAAAATTGTTATCTATATGGATCCTAATAATCGGACGATAATTTTTTTTTAAATTCGTAGAAAAATGTCAGCTGTCGAATCCTTCATATGATTATTTGATATGATGCGTATTAAAAAATGGAATTATTCCATTTTTTATATGGAAAAAAATATTCTCTTTTTAAAGTTGCTTTATAATAGTTAGCTGCAAAAAAATCGTTTTATTACTAAGTGTACATTAATACAACTCTTGAAGATAAAAAATCACCTCTGTAAATTGCGACTGTAACTGCTCAAAGATGAAGAAATTAAATTTTCGCAGACAGGTTTTTAGTAAACAAATGATTTTTTGCAAAAACTAATGAACATTTCAGGCTTGTGCAGAGCTAAATTTATTCGTCATTACGAGGGCTACATTTTTGAGAATTTCAAAGCGTTTAAATCTCAACAGAGTCAGTGAAAAAAAGGCCTTTTTCGGGGTGTTTTTTACTTTTTTTCTACTTAATAAATCGATTTTAATGTTCCTCTCCTCATTTTGTAGATATTCCGAATACCTATATTTTTCATACCAAACTTTTTTTCATATACTCAATATCTTTCATTTTATAAGTGAAAAATGTGCTTTTTGCAATTATTCGATTTTTTTTTCGCATATTTTCTTCACAAGTCTCAAACATACATTTCTTTTCTGGCCTTTCGAGATTTTCGTAAAGAGAATTGCTAGTTTATAATTCAAATAATAATCGGATGGATTGTATAAATTTTTTTTTTATATAGCATCACATCTTTATTGGATGTTTGACAAATTTCATTATAATTTTGAAAATATTTCTGATATTTTATCCATAATTTGTAAATATCTTAAATGCTTTGATTTGGGGAACTATCCTTAGGTTGGTATACAGGGTGTCTCAAAATGCTTGCCAAATATTTCGTGCGCTGATAGAGCGAACTAGACTAAGTCGATAGTCCTCTACCATTTTGCAATTTTAATAATTAACAAGATATTAATTACTAAAAATCGTCAAGTATTGACTTTCAATAACTTTTATTCAAGCACTATCAATTTTGCAGAAAAACAACAAGTAACAAAAATTAATTGTTTTCTTTTCATAGAGTTCTGAGAATTTTTTTAGAATTTTTTAATACCGCATTTTCTCATGTTAGTAAAAAATAGTTGCCAATAAGAAAATGCAGTATTAAAACATTGATAAAAAATTCTGAAAATATTATATAAAATATAATAAAACATAAAAAACATAAAAAACAAGTAACAAAATTATTTAGTTTGATTATTTATTAATATCTCAATTAAAATATATGTTCATATTGCATATCTCATTTTTAACAAAAGACATTATAATTAAATCTTTTTCAATTTAGATATACAAGCTCCAGATTTCAAGTCAATGATCGTTTACAAGTACTCTGTTCTGATCTTTTCGAAAATAATGTACATAGAAGACAAAACAGATATATTATAGTGCGTCAACAGATAACAGGAGCTAAGGATTGCAAACAACATATATTTATTATAATGTAATTTTTTTTAAAGAATTATACTGTTATACACACCTGCGATCGCATATATGTATCGCGTATATGTATAAGACATGCCTCATTTTTGGCATCGCGTAATATTTCGAAAAATATAAAAGATTAAAAGAAATGTTTTTGAAAGTGCAACTATTCGGGCGGAAGGGGGGAACATACTTTGATTACATAATTTTTTCTAGAGGCATCAAAAAGATGTGATGGTTATTTTTGCATTTTTAAATGGAATCATATTTTTTTACACAACGATTCCTATAATCATTCTGCATATAAAAGTATTAATGTAAAAATATTATAAAAACCAATAATTTACGAGATATTGTATAGGAGAAATCTGAGATAATTGGTACCCAGATAGCAAAACGTTTGCAGTTTTCTAACAAACTATCAGCAGGGTCGAACAGAAAATGACAGCAATCTGCCATCAACTGCGTCCGCATTAGGCTTGTATTCTATTAACATTGCCTGTCGACATAATGTGAAGGCAAATTGTTGACAGAAATTGAGCAGATCCCGCCGATTCTGTTACTTTTTTTTTTAGCAGTCTGTCAATAGTACATTTAATTCTGTACCAATTCTGTTGGCATACTGTGTAGCAGATATTTAAAAAAATCTGCTTTCTATAGACTTGGCTATCTGGGTGTACATGGGGCACAGAGGTATACATATTACTTACTTAATATTATTGCCAAACAACAAACGATAATATTGCATAAAAAATATGTTATTTCCTCAGAAATTGCGGCACCGATAAGATACTATTAAAGACGTTGGCCCTAAGCAATTATTATGACTATTAATGAGGCCCGAGAGACCAGAGATAATTGAAGAACGATGAGGTTACCAACAATTAATAAAAATTTATGATTAATCATAAATATTTCGATCATACATTATTAAATTCGTGAACTTTATTTTTATTACATAAATACTGTATAAATGAGTAAGCATTCTTTTAATGCTATAATATCTTATATATTGCCGGGAAATTACAATTTTTTTCTCTGCAGTTATCATCTCTATTGGTAATCAGACTCGGATGATAATATTAAAATCACAGTTTTAAATAAAAATTAAGTATTATACATGTCTACGAAATTAATAAGTCATGAAATTAGTATTATTAATTTGTTACTCTTAAATTTTAATAGGTATTCCATTACGAACTTCCATAAGGGCCGACGGTCTATAATAGTATCTTGTCGGTGATTCGGCAATTATGTTGCTACAAATTGTTTCAAACCTTATATAAATATACGAGGGCAAGTCAATAAGTTCTTAGAAAATCTGTCAGAGGGCACTCGCAGTGTCATGTCTCAATATTATTTTTTGACAAGTAGCATCTCTCAGCTGATTACTGTCAAATTTTGAGCGAAATTTACTTGGTTTCATTTCTGTAGACGATTAAAGCGAACAACTTTTTTCCATTTTTGCAAAATGAAAAAAAACGAGTTTCGTGCAGTGATCAAACATCTATATATGAAAAGTTTAATGCCGAAAGAAATCAAAACCGAGTTGAATGTTCATAGCACCAGCCAGAGTTATGATCATTTTATATTTGATATGATCATTCTATTCACAATCTATATCAACATACTCATACATCATACAACCAATAATATCGTATGTAATGGAAATTTGCTGTCACCTTTATTTATATTAAAAGAAATTAATGATATATTTGGACCAAGAGTATAAGAAACCTTATTTATACCAATAAATGTTATTATAAAAGCATTTAAATCTGATAAAACTGACTTCAGATAATTAATAAATTTTCTTTCACAACAGATTTTTAGATATTGTTTTACTATTAAAAAATAAATATAAATTTGCATAAACGAAATAATAAAATTTTGGGAATTCAATTTCCTGCTATTCATAATCTATCGATTAATCGATAACCAGCCATTTATCGATAGTCTCTAGATTATCATTTCCACCAGCGTTTGCTATCCTCCTTCTTTTATTTTTTTATCCATTGCTCAACTTAACTACTCATTACATGTTGCTATCAAGCATTGCCGAGAATTTTCTTTTATATATTAACATAAAGTCACAGTACTCACCTATGATACTATTACGTCTGTTACATTTTACCTGCTGTTTAATAAATTTGTATCTTGGATTAAAGCGTTCGAGTTACTTATCCTGTCCAACCGCATTCTAACAGATTATGGGCCAGTTTTCCAAAAGACTTTCAAGTTCTCGACATTAATCACGAGTGCGTAAGACGAGATATTTTACGTTGTATAAGATTTTAGTGCCGAACAATATTAACACGCAAGTCAACCTCATACATACGAACGAATGTCATGGCATATAATACCATAAATTCTACTTGCCTTGAAATACTAAATCCAGAGACAACTACAATATATGGAGAATTCAGGTAGAGGCCTTATTAGTAAAAAACACATAGGGTTACGTTTCTGGAGAAATATCATGATCTGTTGTTTCAATAGATCCAACGACATGAGCTTCGTAAGTAACATACGACGCATGGATTATTGAGGATCGTAAAGTCAGACTTTATATTGTCTATTAATCCATCGAATTAAAATAAGTCAAGAGTTGTGAAACTTTTAAAGACATTTGGGATAAATTAGAGTCAATTTACGCATCTAATAGGCTTGCCCATAAGGCAACTCTCTTGAAGCATTACGTTACATAAAATGGCCGAAGATATTAACGATGTAAAGAATCATTTAAATGATCTCTTCGATGCCGTTGACAAATTACAATCAATGAATGTAGAATCCAGATAACATTTATGTTATTGCATAAGATATCTAAAAGACGTCAATAAATGTTATCTGGGAAGTCAATGGCAACATGCTCGCGATTATTATTCAGCCTTCCAAGTAGTTTCGATTCCTTTCGATGCGCAATAGAGTCACGCGACGAACTACCGGATGCTGAAACTTTAAAAATTAAGATACTTGAAGAAAGCGAAGGCCAGAAAACAAAAATTGCCCGATCATCTAATGCCTTGCTCGTGAAGCAGTAAAATAAACCACATGATGCATCTAAAACTAAATCATGTAACATCGTGAACATCCATCGTGAACAAATAAAATGCAATTATTACAGGAAATTCGGACATAAGACTGCACAAAAGTGTTTGCTTTTCTGGAGAAAAACAAACACAAACAAAAAGACCAAGCAAGCGAGACAACACTATCGATAAATCACCACGACGAATTCAAAAGATGGTGTTTGTGGTTCAACGGTTCACTTACTGATAAGCAATCTTTCATCTTCTTAGCACCACAGAGATCTCAGGTGGATTAAAATTGCTAATAGCACCTCTACTAAAATATGGTAGAAGCAACTGGAGATAACAAAGTGAAGACCTCAATGGTAAAGAAACAAATATAAAGCTTAAGAATACTTTGTACGTTCCCGATTTAAGGATAAATCTTCTGTCTGTAGCCAAGATAGTCGATAATCAGCATGAAGTCCTATTCATTAAGGATCGCGCAATAGTCAAGAATCTTCGAGATAACGTGAAAATAATAGCCGAATGCATTAACGATCTTTTTATCTTTCAGAAGAGTCACCTCAAGAAACATGCGCAGCTAAAAACAAATGAACAATCGCTAACAAAGACATGGCATCGTTGATGTCTCAATATCAAGGACGTTACCTCCATGTGGAAGACACAAACTGCTCACGATATAACTCAACGCGAAACTCACTCCAATTGATTACAAAACGTGTACAGCAAGAAAATGTCAAGCTCCTCTTTCCCAACCGGAAATCAGAGAGCATCCGGTATACTGGATATCATACACAGACATGTGTGGGGCGATGCGAACCAGATCGGAAAGCGGTGCACAATACTTTGTTACCTTTATAGATGATCATAATCATTTGGTGCGAAGTGTATTTGTTGGCGATCTCGCTGAGCGCACGAAGAGATCGTAATGGCGTGGCCGTCATCGTCCGAGCGTTTCCCGCGAAATTATTACTTCGAGGGCACACGGTCGAGAAAAATGAAATCTTCTCTGCTTTCCAAATTTTATTAAATAAGCCTCGAGCGCGGGCGAACATGTTTCACAGCGGATATGGAAGGATCTTAGCGGTAGCGCGGCGATAACCTTTTCGCGAGACGAGACAAGTGCTGTCGACCCGACAGTTACAGCAGCCGAAATGATCTGATATTTTTCGATCGATTACGCGTGACGCATGCGTAGTTGAGCAATCAACATCTCGTGGGTTCATCGATTTTTCATCAATGCGATTAGGCGATATGATTAGACGTCGTGAACCATAGGGATAACACGCCGCCTGCCTTGAAAGGATTGACTTTCAACATGACATACAAGCAGTTCGTTGGCATAACATGAAACGCGAATTACTCTGATACGATTTGATGTCACATTTAGTCATTGCACTGAAAATCAACGTGTATTAATATCTAAGTATGCAAGCGATATAATAAGTGAAAAAGAAAAAAAATAATATAATAAGACATTCTTAATGAACGTAAAGGAGGCCTGCGTAAGATGCGATATAATCAGAATGTAATAGCTAAAGACACTTAGAACTAAATGTTTGGTAAGGTATCGACTAGATTTAAATTGGTAATATTGATAGTTTAGACAGTGGCCTCAAGTAAGAACCCTTGGCAGTCTTGATAGTTGCGATACGAGCAATGCCGTCGATCAGGATGAACCTCCAGGACTCGTCCCATTGCCCACTGAAGCGGAGCTAGGTTCGGCTGCCTTATGAGCACGAGTTGATTAGTTGACAGCTGAGTTCTCTTGCTAGCCATCCATTTGGTTCGGGCTTGTAGAGAATGAAGATATTCATTACTCCATCTGCGCCAAAAATGCTGCCACATTTGCTCTACGCGTTGCCACCGTAGTAGTCTATTTTCGTTGACATCGTTCAAGTCAACGCAAGACCATTTAAAGTCGTGCCAACCAAGAAATGTCTCGGACTTAGATACGCTAGGTCGTTAGGGTCGGCGCTTAATGGTAATAGGGGACGCGAATTGAGGATCGCCTCAATTTCACAGAGGGTCGTTTGCATTTCCTCAAAGATCAAATGAGCCTTGCCCACGATCCGAGTCATGTGATATTTTGTAGATTTTACGGCTGCCTCCCATAAATCTCCAAAATGAGGTGCATTAGGCGGAATGAAGCTCCAAGAGATTTTTAATTTGCGAAGAAAATTTTTGATTTTCTCGAACTGGACTTGTGGATCATTGTACATGTATAATTCTTGAATTTGTTTATGCGTGCACACGAAGGTGGTCCCGTTGTCTGAATATATGTGCGCGGGTCTACCCCTACGCGAATTGCTTGAAAGCGGCAATAAAGGCTTCGGATGTAAGATCACTTACTAACTCTAGATGGACCGCCTTCGTGGAGAAGCACCCAAAAAGCAAAACGTACGCTTTGTGATTTCGCGCGTTTCGACGCCTTTCCTCATGTAACAAGAGCGGCCCGGCATAGTCTATGACGCAGCGAGAGAAAGATAGATACGTTAACTCGACTGGCAGGTAGCCCATTAAGGCTTCTGATTGATTAGGTTTGGCCTTAAAACAGGTTACACATTTTTATATTATTCCACGTATCGCACGGATCACAATGATAGCAACCAAAAGCGTTAGTGCACGAAAGCCATCATGGCTTGCAAACCCGCGTGTAAGTTTCGAGTGTGTTCACGCTCTATAATATTGGGTCAATATGTATTTGCGTGGCAGGAGAATTGGATTGAACGCGAGATTCGAATTTTTTAATCTCCCGCCAACTCGCATTAGTCCGCTTTCATCTCCAAGAATGGAGATAGCGATAAGATATTACTAGAAGTATTCACAATTTCGTTCTTGACTAATGCTTCATATTCGCGATAAAACGCTCGCTGTTGCATTGTTCTGCAAATACAATCTAAGGCGGTAGATATTTCAGCGGAGGACACGAAAGTAAATATTCTGTGCTCCCGGTGAGCCTTGGATAATCTTAAACAATACACTATGATGCGGCATATTTTGTTTAAATTGGAACACTTGTTTAATAAGTCGTCAATGATGCAGGGATGGAAAGTGGAAACGGCTTTCTTGATGTGTTAAATTCGATGTTCATCAACCAATTGTGGAAGTGCACGGATTTTGCGATGCCAGCCAACGCGTGTTCGGAGCTTGCATATACCTTCGCACCAAGCTCGGTCTCAACGACCATCGCTCCAAGTTGCTGTGCTCAAAGTGTCTCGCGTCGCGCTGACGCGATTTTCCCTTGTTCGGGAAGATCATTGTCTAAATGCGGGAAGACAGTGGGCGGCCAATGTTTTTCATTCCATTTTAGTTTAATTCGGAGCCATTCCATCACCTCTCCGCATCGATTAAGTCATGGGAATTTATCCCACGCGACAATGTGTCGGCAGGGTTGTCGGGGGATGCGATATGGCGCCAGCATTCAACTTCTGTTAGGCGCTGAATTTCACCCACCCTATTTGCCACAAAGACTGACCACCGCCGCGAGGGGGAGGTTATTCAGTTTAATGCGATCGTTGAGTCCGACCATAGATAAGTCGAGCATTGCGAGAGTTCCAAAGACTCTCTAATCTTGTTGATTAAGCGCGCCAATAATAAAACGGCCGATAGCTCTAATAGCGGTAACGAGACGGTTTTGAGCAGCGCGACGCGAGACACTTTTTGAGTACAGCAACTTGGAACGATGGTCGTTGAGACCGAGCTTGGTGCGAAGGTATATGCAAGCTCCGAACGCGCATTGGCTGGCATCGCAAAATCCGTGCACTTCCACGATTGGTTGATGAACATCGAATTTAACACATCAAGAAATTTTTAATTGATTCAAATTGTTCATCTACGTTCTGAGAGCAATCCAACGAGTGTGGATGTCCTGAGGAATAGATTCGTTCCATTGAATAACCAATTGCCACAAATCTTGCAAGATGAGTTTTGCGATCACAATGATTGGACTCAGAAAGACCAGAGGATTGAACAATTTAACGACCTCGGAAAGTATGATTCGTTTTGATACAACGTGAGGTTCTGCATCAAGTTTGCAGAGAAATTGAAACGTATCTTGGCATTGATTCCATTGCATGCCCAAAATACATGAGTCCGTGACGTTATCTCCGATGACGGATTAATTGGCATACGGTCACGATTGTCTATTTGTAATAGTTCAGGGCAATTCGAGGCCCATTTGCTTAACTCGAATGCTCCTAATTTTAATAGTTGAATAGTTTCATCGCAAATTTTAATTCGATTGTATCCGCTCCGGTGAGCATGTCATCGACATAAAAATCTCGAAGGACGCATGCTGAACCGCGAGTGAATTGATGAGCGTGCTGCTCGGTCAAATGCTTGAGGCATCTGGTGGCCAAGAATGACGCGGAAGCTGTACCGTAAGTGACGATAATGAGTTCGTATCGACGTTAGCAGAGCGGTCGTTACGTCAGAGAATTCTCTGCAGGCACATCTGAGACGGATGTACTAAGACTTGCCGATACATTTTTATGATGATCAGCGATGATAACATAAGTGAAAAAACGGAAGCGCATTAGAATTGACATCAAATCTTGTTGAACAGTCGGTCCCACTGAAGCGCGTCGTTTAACGATATGCCGGAACTGCTGTGGCAAGATGCATCAAATACAACACGGATTTTCGATGCTTGCTTAAGCGTTTTGAAGACGCAGTGGTATGGAAGATAAAACGATATTGTTTCTTCCGCAGTGGGCGACTCTACGCATCGCACATGCCCTAGCGATACATATTTATCGAGAAACGCCGCGTATTGAAATTTAAGTATAGGGTCGCGCTTGAAACGTCTCTCGATGCCCTTCAATCGCTTGAGAGCAGACTCATGCGAATCGTTAATGTTATTTAATATTTGTTCTTTAATTAGAAGCTTGACGATATATCTTGAGAGTTCTGAGACACGTTGTCTAAAAAGTGACGCTCGCAAATGTTTTCCTCCATCATGTAATTGTGCGATTGCGTGGGGATGTCGTCCATTTGCCAGGCATGACTGACATGTTCGTGTAATTCCGCATTAGTTACGGACGCGTGGAACGAGCAGACCTTTGAGGCGGTTGATATGGTGCCGTCCAAACAATCCGCCAAAATCCAGCCTAGTCGCGTTTTTTGGAGAATTGGATGCTTGTCTGAAGATTTGACCTGACGGACGCATATCAGATTCCAAAACAAGTCCACTCCGATTAAAAGATCAACGTCCGACATATGTGAAATCGCGGATCTAAACGAATGTTGCGCGGAAAATTAAATTTGTCCCACGCCGAAGAAACCGCCGGAATTTTATCAGTAACCTGATTAGTAACGATGCATTCGATAGCCGCGGTGTATGAGTTGAGTCACGATTGTAATTTGATCCTAACCACGTAATTGGACGAAGTTATCGTGCCATTGACGCCGGAGATCGAGACATTTAATAGACGTTTCCAAACCGAGAGCTTCCACAAATTTCTTGATTGTGAAGTTGGTTTGCGATCCGCAATTCAACAAAACTCAACACGCCCTGCGCGAGCCGTCGCTGTCGCAGACGAGCACAACCGCAGTCGAAAGCATGGCTTCTTCGTTATTTGATGATTCTGAGGCATAATTCGCTAGAAAGGAGGGGGGAAGAATTGCATTAGGTGCAACTTCCTTATCGGTATTGTTAAGTCAATGGGTCCGCGGCTGAGGACATATGAAACAGCATATTGTGTCTTGCCTGGCAGACCTTGCATTAACCGGAAGTGCATTTGCTTGATGCATGAGAAGAGGAGCGCAAGCAATTGACGCAGAGTTTGCGACTGCGAATTTCTGCGACTCTTTGTGATACTGGAAGTGCCACGAAATTTTTGCAATAATAAATGACGTGTTCTCCTTGACAGAAGCTGCATTTAAGTTTAACGGTGACACGTTTAGCATTTGGCTGCGATTTTGCCTCGATCTTCCTTGCGGAAATAGAGCCAGCTCTTGTGATAGACTCGAGCACCTGATATCGATAAGCGATAATATCTAACAGCTGCTTAAGCGATGGCAGCTCGTTGCCCACTAATGAGGTTCGTCACTCACGTAACGTGAGTAAGTCAAGTTTTGAGAGATTTTTAGAAGATGAACGAGAAGATCATCCCAATGCATCGTGAGACGCTTCAATGCCTGAAGGGCATGTAAATATTTTGTGGCGGTATCAGAGAATCATCTGAGCTTGACTGCATTTTTCCTTGTCATAGTCGAATATAGCACTGACGTGAATTTGAACAATCACACGCTTGTTGTCATATCGCTCCCTGAGAATTGACCATGCGACATCGTAACTAGCGTCTGACAATTCCAATGAACTGACTACAGCGCTTGCATAGCCGGTGAGTGACGCTCGTAGATACTGAAATCTTTGCGTATTTGAGAGCGAGGCGTTGGAATGGATAACCGAGTTGAATGTATCGAAAAACGGGAACCATTCATCGTACTTGCCGGAAAATGTCGGCAAATTTAGCTTAGGCAACCGAATGTGCATACTATTATCTGATTCGCGAACACTTGAGGAGAACGGAGAAAAGATGGATGCTCAATATCGGCGAAGGGGAAATGAGCGGATTCTACCAGATAACGCACAGAACACTTCCTCGAAGCCGTCTCGTTCGCAGCTTTCGGACTCATCTAATGATTCTAGACGCAATTCTAGATGCACATCGTTATATTCCGCTCAATATTGCTCGAGTTTCGCTTTCCGCTCTTCGAGTTGAGCCACTATTGACGGGCTAATGGCGGCGATTGACTCTACATAAGTTCTGATACGCGTACATGATGTCTTTATGGTCGCGCGCTATCGCTTAAGTATCGGCGCTTCTAGTTGGTCGACTATCTTGAATGTAAATGCGTACGCATACACGCAACGGACGCGGGGGAGAAAACTTGGTTAGCAACGGAGACAATGGTCTTCCTTATTTTATTACGCACGCAATTAATCCTAGGAGAGGATGCAATAGATGCTAGATGCCTTCCAGTCGAACGTTGTTAGACGGAAATGTTCCTCTCGCAGATGGTGCGCCGTTGAGGGATGACTTCCCTTGCACGTCGTCTGGATTGGGCCTTGTTTTCCGCTGTCGGCAGGATTCCGCTCGTAAAATGTTGATTCTTCATCAGGATACGACGTAATATGAGCCGGGCTGCGTTTCTGATGCTTAGACGCGAGCCTTGCGACTGCTTTATGAATTGTGTGCTGCCACTGATGCGACGCTTGCACTGATCGTTGCTACTGCGATGCCTTTCTTGTCTCGATGTGGTATCCTTAATTGACTGTCAAATTGCTGCTCGCCATTTCACTGAAGCCAAATACTTGACAGTATCCGGCTCAAAAGATCAAAGGAATGTTGGCGATTTCGCTGAGCACACGAAGAGATCGTAATGGCGTGGCCAGGCGATTACCGTCCGAGCGTTTCCCGCGGAATTACTACTTCGAGGGCACTCGGTCGAGAAAAATGAAATCTTCTCTGCTTTCCAAATTTTATTAAATAAGCCTCGAACGCGGGAGAACGTGTTTCATAGCGGATACAGAAGGATCTTAGCGGTAGCGCGGCGATAACCTTTTCGCGAGACGAGACGCGTGCTGTCGACTCGACAGTTAGAGCAGCCGAGATGATCTGATATTTTTCGATCGATTACGCGTGACGCATAATTGAGCAATCGACATCTCGTGGGTTCATCGATGCAATTAGGCGATATGACTAGACATCGTGGATCATAGGGATACCGAATAGTATTTTATGCGAAATAAAAACGAAGTGAAAAATTTCAAGAATTTAACAAGATGGCTGAAAATCAAACTGGACGAAAGATTAAAGCCGTCTAAACCGATAACGGTAAGGAATACTGCAACTCCGAGATAGATAAATTGTTCAAAGACTATGGAATTCGTCGTCGTCTGATGATAACTCACATATCTAAATAGAATGCCGAGCGCAAAAACCTGATTGAAACAGCAAGATGCATGATGATCCAATCTGAGTTGCCACCTTTTTTTTTAGCAGAAGCCATTGCAACAGCGAACTATATTAGAAATCGTTGAATCACCAAGAATTTGGACTTCGGAACTCCCTTCGAAAAATGTTCAAATACACTACTTAAGGATTTTCGGATGCAAAACATTTATTTTGAACAAGTCCCCCAACAAGGGAAAATTTGAAGCACGAAACTTAAACGATATCTTCATCGGATGCTCCGAAATATCGAAAGCGTATCGAGTATGGCTTCCAAGTGACCAAAGAATCCACGTCCAGGAACATCAAATTCCTTAACGAATTCAGCACAAAGGAATTATCCGAAGGTACCATCATCAAGAAAACAAGAAATGACTATCTCAAAATTCCACAGGAATCAAAAGAAACATTAATTAGACTAAATCATTACCCTCCCTCCGTTCCAATTAATAATGTCAACAGATCATCGAGAGAACATTTACCAATCACGAAGGAGATAAGGCGGGAGACATCATATTCTCCAGACAAGATTCCGGACGCCCTAGAGGAGCAATAAATCAGCACTAATAAATCAAACCTTCTAAGAAAGGAATATCTATCTAAGGAACAGTAGCAACTAGCTCATAATTGTGGAAACGTCCTTAGAAGAAATGGGGTGGCATAACTTTATGTATGTCTTCCTTGCAGGAGAGATTTCATTCTCCGGTACCATTACGGGATGCTATATAGAAACGACTAGGAAAGCTTATTGTAAAAGGCTTTTCTCAACGTCCTGCAGTCGATTTTGAAAATACTTTCGATACCCGTGACTGGATTCATTGAGACTGGGGTCGCCCTGTCAGCTGAACTGGGAATGACAATATTGCAGCTCGATATTATCTCGACATATCTACGGGGACATGAATACCATAATATACATGGAAGCACTTGAACTCTAGAAGAAATGCTTACAAGAATGATACAACTCGAATCCATAAAAAAATTATGAAATAAAGCCAAAACTATGTTATCACAGTTTCATCAAGGACGCTAAGTTTATCTTCTACGAAAGGCATATATGGAATATTGCGTCAGTCCGGACGTCGATGGTATCTAAAGTTATGGAACGCACTTAAAAATATTAGACTTAATCTCTTAAAAAATACTAATCCTTGTGTCACAAACAGGGAAATGCTAAAAATGCTGAAGACTTGGAAAATACTGTTCCATATCGAGAACTCATGGGCAGTCTATCAATTAGTACTAGTCCTGACATTGCTCACATCGTGAGCGTGTTAAGCCAATTCAATTGCAATAACAAGAAGAAACATTGGACGGCCACTAAACATATGCGCTCAAATATTTAAAGGGCATTACGGATTTCGCCCTATCCTTCAAATGCACTCAAAAGGATCTTGTCGGCTATGTGGATGCCAATTGGGACAATTGTCCTATTGATAAACGTTCTTACACGGGTATGGCTTTTATTTTTGCAGGAGCAGCCATTTCTTAGGAATCAAGAAAGCAAAGAACTGTTGCTGTTTCTTCTACAGAGACGGAGTACACGGGACTCACGCACGCGGTCAAGAAAGTCATATATCTCGTTCGTTTCTTAGCTGAACTGGGCCTCAACACGTTGGCTAAGATTATCCTTTTCAATGATAATCAAGGAGCCAAGCAACTAGCGCACAATCTATCACAGTCTAGATCGAAACACATTGACATCTGTTACTATTACATTCAGGAGAAAACAACTGCAAAAACTCATAAGACAGATTACTTACTTACGGAGCAAATGCTGCCAAACGTTCTCATCAAGGGCTACCAAGAACGTTTTGTGTCATGGACTGCAATATTCCGACACAGAGCGTTGAACTTGAGGGAGAGTCTTGGGGATTCAATTTCTGCTATTCATAATCTATTGATTGATCGTCGATAGTCAACCATTTATCGATAATCTTTAGATTATCACTTTCATTGTAGCGTATACAACTTTACCTTGCTGTTCTTCTTTTATCGTTGTTCGACTCAACTATCCATAACACGTTATTATCAAACATTGCCGAGAATTTTCTTTTATATGTTAACCTAGAGTTAGAGTATTCATCTATGTGATACTATTACGTCTGTTATGTGTTACCTGCTATTTAATAAATGTGTATCTTGAATTAAATGTGTTCGAATTACTTGTCCTGTCCAACCGCACTCTAACATGAAATTATGATCTCTGTGTCATTTCTATGATATATATATAATATTATATATTTTATATTTTATTTAAGAATCTCATAACAGTCTTTTTGTAAAATAGTTATTAATTTAACATTTATATTTCTTACAGATCATTTTAAAATGTGGTTAGAAATAATTTATTTTCCAAACATTGATTTTAATAAATTGTTTTTCTTATCGATTCATTGACCGGATATTGTCCCAATATCCAATTATTTCAGTTCAATATTTAACACCTGCAGGAAAATATTACTACTATTACATTAAAAGACACTACAGAAAAAATACAACCATTACATGGATTTAGAATTTGGAAAAATTTCGCTTACATATTGCTTTACTATTGGAAAGTAATATAAATTTACAATAAAAATAATTTATTTAAAAAAATAATTTAAGGGAGTACAAATAAGTTTCCGCTAAAGACGGCGCCACTAATAAATTATAGTTAAAATTATTTGATGTAAATGATATATCGTAAGATTGGACATCCGGCAACACCATAACCTTGAAATATTAGCGATTTTGTATCAGCATCATATATTTCTTTTTGTACGAAAATGTCGAGTTTTGAGCCAAATAAGCGTCATTTGCAGGAACTTGGAAATTTACTTCTTTAATTTGAAGAAATCTGCAGCTGAGGCTCATAGATTGCTTGTAGAAGCATATGGTGATGCTGCCTTAAGTGAGAGAAGTTGTCGTGAATGGTTTCAAAAATTTAAGAACAGTGAATTTGACGTCGAAGACAAAGAACGTAGCGGAAGGCCGAAAGTGTACGAAGACACGGAATTGGAAGCATTATTGGATGAAGATTCGTGCCAATCGCAAAAAAAACTTGCACTTACATTAGGTATGATTCAACAAACAATTTCATATCGTTTGAAATCATTGGGAATGATTCAAAAGCAAGGGAATTGGATTCCATATGAAGCCGAGAATCGTTGAACACCGATTTTTCACATGTGAAATGCTGCTTGCCAGGCATAAATGAAAGGGTCTTTTGCATTATATAGTCACTAGTGATGAAAAATGGATCCACTACGATAACCCAAAGAAGAGGAAATCATGGGGTCCACCTGGTCATGCTTCAACATCGACAGCCAAGCCGAATATTCATGGAAAAAAACTCATGTTGTGTATTTGGTGGGCTTGGTGTCGTGTATTATGAGTTGCTCAAACCGAATGAGACCATTGTTCTCTACCGAACACAATTAATGAGATTGAGCCGAGCACTCCAGGAGAAACCCACTACTACTCCAGGCCTGACAAAATTATTTTCCTGCATGATAATGCTCGACCACATGTTGCGGTGCCAGTCAAAACCTACTTAGAAACACTCAAATGGGAAGTTCTATCCCACCCGCCGTATTCTCCAGACATTGCTCCTTCCGACTACTACTTGTTCTGATCGATGACGCATGGCCTGTTTGAGCAGCACTTCACATCATATGAAGATATCATAAATTGTATTGATGATTGGATAGCCTCAAAAAATGAAGCGTTCTTCCGACGCGGTATCCACATATTACCAAAAAGATAGAAAAAAGTAGTCGATGGCCATTACTTTGAATAAAACATTATATTGTTCTTTCACAATAAATGCTTAATTTTTGATAAAAAATGGCGGAAACTTACTTGTACTCCCAAATAAAATCATCTGTGATACATAAGCAATTGTCATCTCCGCTATATCACAACTTATTTAAATATTTGTGATTAAAAGTGGTTATACAAAAGAAAGACCGAAGAATTTGAAAATCCAGTAGAATTTAGTTTCGATAAAAGTTCAACAACATGTGATATCGAAGGTTGCAATAATATAGCTGTAGTAAGTTCATGGTGCAAGAAGTCATTATGTTTAAAATATTTTTTCATCGAATATCATTAGTGAAATAAATATAATGAGTAAACGATACAAAATATAAATTTATTGTATTTAAATATTTAGAAATTATTCCAGTATTAAGTACGTTTAAAAATTATTACATAAATAACAAGTAAATAAGATATTCACAGTTATTCCTATCATCTATGCCAAGAAATTTATCTTTTCTTTGACAAATATGTCACGATTCTGATACGTGATTTAGAAGATTATTTTTTATATCTCATTACACATAACGATTCAGACGCGAGATTTTCTAACAATTTAAATATACTTTTTATACTATATATGTTAAATATAGTTATTAAATATATATTAGGTGTACAACTTTGCTTCCGCCGTTTTCCTATAGATGCCGCTTTAGCGGCAAGTGGTGGTCGAAATAAATAGATCACAGACGTCATACAATAAAATTGGGCATCTGTCAACATAACCCCATAGAAACAT
>NW_017259264.1:862-2433 GCF_001594045.1 Atta colombica | reverse complement strand
AGTCGATTTGTGTCTGCATCATAAGTTATTCTCGATTGAAAATGTCAGTTTATGAGCCAAATTCTCGTCATTTGCGGGAGGTTTTAATTTTTTGCTTCAATATCAAGAAATCTGCGGCTGAGGCTCATCGAATGCTCTCAAATACTTATGGTGAGGCCGCTATTAGTGAAAGAACGTGTCGTGAGGTTTCAACTCTTCAAGAACGGTGATTTTGACATCGAAGACCGGTATAGCGGTGGAAGAGAGAAGGTTTTCGAAGATGCAGAATTGGAGGCATTACAAGATTCGTGTCAAAATCAAGAAGAATTGGCACGATCATTGGGAGTGATTAAACAAGCCATTTCAAAACGCCTCAAAGCTATGGGAATGATTCAGAAGCAAGGAAATTGGGTGCCGTACGAATTGAAGCCGAGAGATGTTGAACGGCATTTGTTTGCTTGTGAACAGCTGCTTAAAAGGCAAAGAAGGCAAGACGGAAGGAATTTCTGCATCGCATTGTGACTGGGGACGAAAAATGGGTTCATTACGATAATCCCAAGTGCAGAAAATCATGGGGAGTTCCCGGTCATGCTTCCACGTCGACGGCCAAACCGAATATTCACGGCTCCAAGGTCATGCTCTGAATTTGGTGGGACCAACTCGGCGTAGTGTATTATGAACTGTTAAAACCGACTGAAACAATCACAGGCGATCGAACGCAATTGATGCGTTTGAGCCGAGCATTGAAAAACAAACGGCCGCAATACAACGAGAGACACGACAAAGTGATTTTGCAGCATGACAATGCTCGATCCCATGTTGCGAAAGTGGTCAAGACATACTTGGAAACGTTGAAAGGGAAGTCCTATCCCACCCGCCGTATTCTCCAGACGTTGCTCCCTCTGACTATCACTTGTTTCGATCAATGGCACACGGCCTGGCTGACTAGCACTTCCAGTCTTATGAAGAAGTAAAAAATTGGATCGATTCGTAGATAGCCTCAAAAGATGACCAGTTTTTTCGACGCGGGATTCATACGCTACCCGAAAGATGGGAGAAAGTAGTGGTCAGCGATGGACAATACTTTGAATCATAAATGTATAACCAGTTTTTTACAATAAAGCCTCGAATTTCGGAAAAAAACGGCGGAAGCAAAGTTGTACACCTAATACTACATGGATAGTTTTTGACATTTAAAATTATATTTTATAACTAAACCGCCTGTTTACAACAACGCCACTTTGACGTTTTTGAAAAAAAGGAACTATTCCTTGAAATAAGATAATTATAAATTTTTTGTAAACTGTATTTTAATTATCCCCTCTTCATACCAATGGCACTATAAGTATTAATATACTACCACTACTAATTAGGTTTAAATATATATCATTTGATCAGTATTATCAATGCTTAATATATAGCCTGTACAGGATGATTTGGCGTAACTCTTATTATAAGGAACACTAAATTACTTCGCAAATGGACAGCGTTTCGTCTATATGAATCACTTCGTGGATGCTAGATATAGCCGGCGTTAGCAGCAAAAAGGCAATTCAAAAGAATTAATTGTAAAGATGATCTTAGGTACGTTT
>NW_017259264.1:0-764 GCF_001594045.1 Atta colombica | reverse complement strand
ATTATTTTATATATATATACGTATATATACGAATATATACAAGACTATAACGTTGTCCATATTTTCTCTATTTTTAGAGATATGAAATAATATGTTTATTCAAGATTGGCAACATTACCTCATAAAGAAAATTCATAACCATTACTGTTCTTTTTCCTAAAAAATAACATTCTCGTTACTCATTACTTATTGATTTGCAAAAATAACTCATTACCGTTATTGTTACTCAAAATATAACGAATCGTTACTTTTTCGTTATTTTTTTTTAATACTAATAGAATATTATATACAGATTTTTTTCGATAAATATAAAAATGATGAATACGAAAATTCTATTTTTTATTAGAGGAATAAAGCTCAAAAAATATATGCCCATAGTGAACATTGTGTGTTAATTTCATAAATGAAATAGATGCTGTCATCACATAATATATATTGCATAAGAGATCTTTAAATTATACGTTTAACTCTTAATACAATTTTCTTTTAGTGTGCATGATGGATCATTTGCGTGTAGGTTAATTTCCACAATTTTTGCAAATATATAAAAATTATGAATAGATTCTTATATATATATTTTAACATCTTCAAAAAAAACATTTATGAAGTTGTATATTTAAAAAGAAAGAAAGAGTAGAAAGAATTATTTATCCACGTGCAGTATTTCGAAAAAAAGAAACAAGAATAACTCATCATGAATACTCTAAGGGTAAAATTATATACATTGGGAGTAATATAAAATTATATATAATTATATTAATATA
>NW_017259263.1:623531-624399 GCF_001594045.1 Atta colombica | reverse complement strand
AATATTTTTTTAATTAATAAAATATAATTATGTTTATAAAAGACAACAATCTCTTTTTATGATATTAAATGAAATATCGGATTACATTAATTCAGATAGTTCTGGCCTATAAAATTGTTTTCGATTAATTGGTTATTACAGCAATATCTACTAGTTATTACGAATTTGAAACAATTTATAATAGTAATATGTTCACAATTAATCATCGTTCTGAGATCCATTAGGCATACACTGTAAAGAAGAATGTTGACATTAATGTATATATAAAAAGAAGGAATATTCCGAATGTTCTATATCTTCATATTACTTCTTGTATATTTTACTTACGTTGTGTATATTAGATTTTTCTGGTTCTGGATTAATATAGACAAGATCCATTTCGTTTGGTACTATTCTAACAGGTATTTTAAATATATCTTTACGAAAGAAAACACGAAAAATCCAAGAAATGAAATGATACCATAGGCATCTGAGCGGAGCGTAGAGTCCTCGTATAAAATAATACGTTCTACAGCAAATAAAAAATAATTTTAATTATTTTTATAAAAAAATCTATAACATTGAACAAATTATTTTTTTTAAGATAACGATAAATATGCAGAAATTGTGAAAAAGACGAACTCTATTAGAAGTAGCTGTACAATTAATTAAAAAAGATTGAAATAGGACTTCTATGACAAAATTTTCTATTTGTTTTATTAATAAAACATTTTTGCGGACACAACATTTTATTAATGACATAGACTTAATTTAGAAAAATATAGAATTTTGTCAACTATGATAAATTCCATATTTTCTTATATGCAATTATATATTTTCTTTATATCAATTAATTTATCAGGAAAAAAAGGAAAGAGGAAAAAAAGAA
>NW_017259263.1:564800-623431 GCF_001594045.1 Atta colombica | reverse complement strand
AGTCTTCACACACTCTCTCTCTCTCTCTCTCTCTCTGTGTGCGTGCGCGCGCGCGCGCGCGCGCACGCACGCACGCACGCACGCACGCACGCACGCACGCACGCACAGAGAGAGGGGGAGGGAGAGAGAGAGAGAGAGAGAGAGAGAGAATTTCTATAGATATGTAGTTGAGAATTTACATTGACTTATGTTATAATCTTATTTTATCAAAATAATAAGTATTAATAATCAATGTGCCAATGTATAATTGATAATTTTTGAAATGTTAAACTAAATTTTAGATCAGGGTCATTTTTAATCAATATTTTGTGTAAACAACATGATCTGATATGTGTAATGGTACACTCAAAAAATACAATGCATTAAATACGGATTAAATGCATTACATAATTACCTGTGTAATAATTAATATATATTAGATCTATTAAATCAAATTTGTTTTTCTATTTAATTATTTGATGATCACTATCTCATTGCTCGTTATTGACATTTATCTACAATAAGATTTAATAGTCGGTATAGTAGGAAACATACGATAATGTTACATGTTAGATTTCTATTATACCATTGCATCGTGCAATTGTATATTTTGAATAACCCATATTCACAGTCCGTTCTTATTTCAAGATACTATTAAAGACATTTTTATACGAATTTCCTGTTAAATTTAAATGATTAAAAGCAAAAAACTAATAATATACTAATTTAATGATTTATTAATTTCATAGCATATACATTTATTTCAAACTCAATAATACTCGATTTTTATTAAAATCTGTGATTTTAATGTTATCGTCGGAGTTTGATTATCAATAAAGATGAAAACTGAAGAGGAAAAAATTGTAATTTTACGGCAATAGATAAAATATTATAACATTACATATATGCATACTTATTTATGAAGCATCTATAAAATAAAAAATCATGAATTTAATGATATTATCGAAATATTTATATAATTAATAAAATATAAAAAAATTTATATCAATCTTCAGGCTCTCAGAGTCCTTTTTATAAGAACAAAAGTTTGTCGGATTAATGATCTTTAATAGTATCTCTGTTTAAGACTATTTTAACATTCGAGGAGCATGCTACCAATACTATTGTGTCATTCTCTCTCCAACATGCTCGTACTATAGCTCTTAGGGCCATCACACACAAAATTATAAGCTGCATAATCATAACATAAAACTCATAGACCAATGAACATCTTATGTAAATCAACATGACGTCTTTATGTTGGATTCTTATTGATTCATGACCTTGTCGCTGTGGTTATACAGCTTATGTAATTTTGTGTGTAATGGCCCTTACTCATTCCAACATACTTACTGGAGTGAGTAGAAACATGTTTAAGAACAAATCTTTTACTGTTGCTTTCCTTCAATCAAATCTGATCTAATTCGACTACTACCGTGGCATCTCTTCCAATTTAAGGCCACATCACAGATTTTTGCATAATGCATAAGATAATACATAATGGCTTCTGCGCTGCACATAGAATGCGGCAATACTTGCCGTGCGATGGAAGTTCATGCAATAGCCAATTATCGCTTTTCTTTATAAAAACGAAAGAATAATTTTTAATTGGTGATTACCACACCACCTTCCAGCGCGCGTTGCCGCGTCCTGTATGCAGGAACCGCAAGAGAATCAGTATAAAATGAAGATTTATGATTGATCAATTCTCTTATGCCTATGTTTTATGTATTATGCAAAGGTCTGTTGCAGCCTTGGAAATAGTGCGCGGAGCGAAGCATGCGCTCGAGGTCACAGTAATGCCCCCTATCTCTATTCAATATTCATCATTTGCTACATTTGATACTGGTATAATTGGCATTCGAGTCGATGAGATTTTAGAAGAAGTATTTTAGAAGAAGACGAAGAAGCTATACTCCGCAAACACAATAAAGTAATAAACCTTAAAACTTAAGGAGTTGACCAATCATAGTCAATTATTCTTCTCATATTCGACTGTGATCAATTTCTTAAGGCTTAAGACTTACTCTATAGTATTTACGGAGTTATCATTCATGGGCTCATTAGCCTATACGAAGTTAGCTCCTCACTTTGAGAATTAATGTATTTTGATAATTGTGTTGAATTGGGCTTGGTTTGTGTTGATGTACGAATATCGTAATATAATAAATAATAAAAATAAATAATAAAAAAAAATTTTTTTGTCTGCTCTTCACTTAACATTTTTTCTATTTTTTTTAAATTATGATATGATTGTGCTAAAGTATTATCTTCAAATAATGATAACAGAAGCTAAGACAAAAATAATAATAAATTTTGATAAATCTGAACATAACTAATGTTTACATTCGAATCCGTTATTCAAATGACATAAAACTGCATATCTCAGATGTGCCTAAGGGTGATATTTTATTTATGCATTTTTGTCGCACAACAAATTTTTCAAGCTTGTTGATTGACTGTGGGTTAGAGAGATCCGAGGATCTCTCTGTTCTACGTTTTTGTCATACGATAAAAAAACAAATGAAATTTGCACCCTAACATAAGTCAGCACAACCTTCTTTCATACAACGATAAGGGTACTTTACTCTTGCTTGCGGCTCTTTGCACTTGGTTTTTTATCTACCAATCGGTTTGTAGTATTTCGGTGTCGACAATACTACATATTGGAAGTACAAATTAGTTCGGTCCGTTTTTTTGTGTTCAAAAAAATTTGCATTTATTTGCAATGCATTTATTTCAAAACAAAATGAATAAACAGATCAAATAAAGTATTGTCCATCGTTGCCTATTATTTGTTCCCATCTCTCAGGCAATTTTCGAATCCCATCTCGAAAAAATGACTCGTCTTTGGAGGCGATCCAATTTTGGAACCAATTTTCGATTTCTGCGAAAGAAGTGAACCGGTGACTTGACAAATCGAGCTGCATCCTTCGGAACAACCAATAATCAGAAAGAGCAATGTCCGGAGAATACGGCGGGTGCAGTAAAACATCCCATATGAGCGTTTCCAAATATTTTTTTACGACTTTAGCGACATGAGGCCGAGCGTTGTCATGAAGAAGAATAACTTTATCATGTCTTTGCTCATATTCTGGCCGTTTTTTTCGCAATGCACGGCTCAAACGAATCAATTATAGCCGATCGCCCGTAATGGAATCGTCAAGTTCAGGTTTCAGCAGCTCATAGTAAACAAGACCTTTTTGGTCCCACCAGATATAGAGCATGATCTTCATGAATGTTCGACCGTAGTGTTGATGTTAAGGTTGATGGCAACGATTGACCGGGCTTAGCGTAGTATTTTTTCTTCTTGGGGTTGTCGTAGAATATCCACTTCTCATCTCCAGTCATAATCCGATGCAAAAAACCTTTTCTCTGTTGTCTTTGAATCAGCTGTTCGCAAGTCAAAAATCGCCTTTCAACGTCTCTCGGTTTCAATTCATAAGGCACCGAATTTCCTTGTTTTTGAATCATTCCCACGACTCTCCATCGTACAGAAATGGCTTGTTGAATTACTCCCAATGATTCTGCAAGCTCCTCTTGCGTTTGACTCTGATCTTCTTCGAGTAATGCCTTTAATTCTTTGTCTTCGAATTTTTTTGGCTGTCCAGAGCGAGGCTTGTCTTCAACGCTGAAATCTCCATCCTTGAAACGTCGAAACCATTCTTTACATGATTTAATTGTTGAAGCAGTGTCACCATAAACTTCGACATTCGGTGGCAATGGGCTTCAGCCGCACTTTTCTTCCAATTAAAGCAGAAAATCAAACCCTCCCATAAATGCTGCTTGCTTCACACAAAATTCGACATTTCAAACACAGTAAAAATCGAAATTTTTGTATGAAACTCAAAGCGATATAAACTGAATATTATTAGCAGATGTTTAATCTTTCTGAAATCCGCCAAAATCAACTGTCACTATGAACCATTCACAACAACTGGAGGAACAACATCTTTAGGAAAACTAATAACTAAGGACCGAACTAATTTGTATCCCAATATCTGAGTTGTGCTAGCCTAGCACAAATCAACACAACCTTCAAATTCTTCGACACAACAATATCAAGGGTACTTTGACTCTTACTCGCGGATCTTCGTGCTCGGTCTTTTTTTTACCCTTGTTCAACTGACCCCCCCCCTACACGCCGAAATAAAAAATGCATGGTTCAGAATTAGAAGCTATTTAGCTTTTGAACCCTGTAAAAAATTTTGAGCTCCTCTCGGTTAATAAGAATCTTCATTTAAAGGCTAAGACGTTCATTCAGCCTCCCATCTCTTAAAATTAAAAACGATAGAAAATCGCTCATAGGCTCAGAATTAGAAGATCTTTGTGAGCTCTTAAATGAGTCTTTTCCATTTTTTTAGCTCTATCTCTTATTCTCAAAACACTCCTAAAACTAGTTTAAACTAATCTAAACTTAAGAAGTAAATCACTGAAAATAGCACATCTAAAATTTTATTATTGGGAGTACAAATAAGTTTCCACCGTTTGTAAAAGACGGCGCCACTAATAAACTATAGTTAAAATTGTTTGATTTTGTCGTTTGTAAAACGACATATCGTAAGAGTGGACATCCAACAACACCATAACCTTGAAATATTAGTGATTTTGTATCAGCATCATATTTTTTTTGTACGAAAATGTCGAGTTTTGAACCGAAAAAGCGTCATTGCGGGAACTTTTGATTTACTTCTTTAATTTGAAGAAATCTGCAGCTGAGGCTCATAGATTGCTTGTAGAAGCATATAGTGATATTGCCTTAAGTGAGAGAAGTTGTCGTGAGTGGTTTCAAAAGTTTAAGAACGGTGAATTTGACGTCGAAGACAAAGAACGTAGCGGAAAGCCGAAAATGTATAAAGACGCGGAATTGAAAGCATTATTGGATGAAGATTCGTGCCAAACGCAAAAAGAACTTTCACTTACATTAGGAGTGACTCAACAAACGATTTCATATCGTTTGAAATCATTGGGAATGATTCAAAAGCAAGAGAATTGGGTTCCATATGAACTGAAGCCGAGAAACGTTGAACGCCGATTTTTCATATGTGAAATGCTGCTTGCCAGGCATAAATGAAATGATTTTTGCATCATATAACCACTAGTGATGAAAAACCCACTACGATAACCCAAAGAAGAGGAAATCATGGAGATCACCTGGTCATGCTTCAACATCGACAGCCGAATATTCATGGAAAAAAACTCATGTTGGGTATTTGGTGGGATCAGCTTGGTGTCGTGTATTATGAGTTGCTCAAACCAAACGAGACCACTGAGGCTCTCTACCGAACACAATTGATAAGATTGAGCCGAGCACTCAAGGAAAAACGCGCCCACTATTACTCCAGGCATGACAAAATTATTCTCCTGCATGATAATGCTTGACCACATGTTGCGGCGCCGGTCAAAACCTACTTAGGAACACTCAAATGGGAAGTTCTATCCCACCCGTATTCTTCAAATATTGCTTCTTCCGACTACCACTTGTTCTGATCGATGACGCATGGCCTGTCTGAGCAGCACTTCACATCATATGAAGATACCAAAAATTGTATCGATGATTGGATAGTCTCAAAAGATTAAGCGTTCTTCCGACGCGGTATTCATGCTACCAGAAAGATGAGAAAAAGTAGCTAGCGATGGCCATTACTTTGAATAAAAATTATGTACCGTAATCTTTCACAATAAATGCTTAATTTTTAATAAAAAACGGCGGAAACTTATTTGTATTTCCAATAATGAATATGGTTCTGTTATAAATCTGATACAAAATATATCCTTAATTTTTAACAACCCTTAGCAAGAAAATCATTCCCTATCCTTTTCACGCAAGAGAGAACTGTATTACCGAACGGAAAAATAAATCTTCCCCGTCTTTTCAGAAAGCTATATTACAGAATTGGGAAATAAATTTTATGATAAATATGGAAATTATGATATGGAAATTATCTGCCGATTTAGGAGTTCGCGAAATACGCACAAACCAATTTTTGAGCTACAACCCTTTAATAGAAAAACTACTGCCTGCCCTTTTTTTACTAGGGAGAACTATGTTACAAGATTGTAAAATAAGTAAAATCATTTTTAAGACGGGAAATTAAAGTTTTGCTTATTAAAACAAAATTCAAATCTTTATATATTATACTTTAAGATAGGATAGGATATTATAGCATCTTAAGGAAATATTTTGATATATCTGGCATATTAAAGAATAAAAAAATCTTCTGCATACCATTTGATAGATTTGTTTTATGTATTTTAGTATTGAAATTAGATTATTTTAATGCAAATGTTGAAATGATGGCGAGTGCTCTTATTACCCATCCACTGCTCATATTATTCTTAGGTAGGCTAATAAAAGTATCCTTAGTAATATGAGCATTAGAAATTTTTTGTAAGAAATAGTATAGAAGATTTAAATGTGCGTGCGTGCGTGCGCGCGTGCGTGCGCGCGTGCGTGCAAGAAACATTTTATTGGAATAAATGGCAATCAGATGTTTATTTAATATAATCCTAAAATAATACTACATTTACAAATATTTAGTAAATATTACAAAATGATAATACTTAAATATATGTAAAAGTAACATTTTTGGTTATATTAACCAAATATTGGTATTATTTCTCACCATACATTTAATAGTTATTATCAAACTCTAAGAGTTAACGAGGTTAACTGCTAAAAAATATACTCTCTCTAACAGTGATTGCTAATTATGACAATACAACACATTTTATTGCTAACTTATATTGTTAATATTGTTATCTTATGTACTGCCACCTATTGCACACAATATTGCCAAATATGGTTAATGTATTGCTATGTATTACTACGTATTGCTAGCATATTGCTAGTATTACTGCTTGCATTACCTGTTTTATTACTGTACTGTCGCAATATATTTCTAAAAAAATGTATATTGATTGCCATATTGGTTGACCCCTCACCAGACTCTTTGGACGATAATGAAAATGCTTATAATGCTCATACATAACCATGTATACCTACTCGAAAAACTCGTGTCTAATAAATCAATAATGGTCTCGGGACTTTATGAAATTAGAATAACTCAATACTTTCCAAATTTACAAATATTTTTACTTTACAAATATTAACATGCGGAACAAAATATTTTATCTCAATGTAGATTGGAGATCTTAATGAAGTTAGAAGAAAAAATGTAAGAAATAAAAAATAATGTACCTATTTATGTAATATAAATATCCGAAGTACATAAATTTAGCAAATTTCGCATATTGGAATGTTGCGAAGAGAGATGCATCTTTTTACAATAGTTGATATTATATCAACCACAGAAATATAAAATGCTCATATTACCTGTAGTGTTTATAATATATGATCCTAACCTTGTATTACGATTCATCTGTATCTTTTTTTTTTTTAATAAGGAAAACTTTTTACAATTTCTATAAAATGACTTATTTTCTGATTTCGTAACATGGTTCTTTTTAGCGTGAAAAGAATAGGAGGAGGTTTTTTCAGTCAAGTGGTTGCTAAAAAATTGGTTTATACGTATTTCGAGAGCTCCTAAATCAGCGCATAATTTTCTATCATAAAATGATTTTTTTCCCCATTCTGTAATACAGTTTTTTCTTGCGTGAAAGGGTAGAAGATGATTTTCCTACTTAGGAGTTGCAACTCTAAAATTAAGGATTATATATTTTTGTATCAGATTCATGCCAGAACCATATTCATTAATGAAATTTTAGATGTAGAGCTATTTCGGTGACTTATTTTTTGAGTTTCGAAGTTTTAAGGGACAAGGGATGAAGTTCAAAAATGAAAAATCACTGATTTAAAAGCTTGTAAAGAGCTTCTAATTCTGAACCTACGAGCGATTTCCTATTGTTAATTTTGAGAGATAGAAGGGGCGTCCACTCAATTCCCCCATCTTTAAATTAAGATTCATCCTAACCAGGGTAAGCTCAAAAATTTTTTTGAAATCTCAAATCTAGCTTCTAATTCTGAGCTATGCGTATTTTTATTTCAGCTTGGTGGGGAAGGGGCAGCTGGACAAAGCTCTTTTTTTGTCAATAAATTTGTAGTGCTTCGATGTCGACAATACTGCATATCTAACTTGTGTTAGCACAACTAGATATTCAGTATTATCAATTATAAAAGCATTACAAACCTGATTTATGGACAAAAAAGCTGAGCGCGAAAGACCGCAAGCAAGTGTCCTTAATATTGTTGTACCGAGGAATCTGAAATTATGTTGACTTATGCTAGGTAGATATACAATTGAGATATGCAGTTTTATGCCATTTGAATGCTCGAGTGTAAATACTAATTATATTCAGATATGTCAAAAATTACTTTTTGTCGTAACTTCTGATGTTGTCATTATTTAAAGGTAATATTGGGAGTACAAATTAGTTCGATCCGTTTTTTTGTATTCAAAAATGCATTTATTTCAAAACAAAATGAATGAACAGATCAATTAAAGTCCAATTATTTTCATCGCTGCCTACTACTTTTTCCATCTCTCAGGCAATTTTCGAATTCCATCTCGAAAAAATGACTCCAATCTGAACACAAAGGTGGCCGTAATTGAGTCGTAAAATGTAAGTCGTTTTCGTATGTATTCGTAGATCAACATAATTTTGGCGTAACTATATATGTGCCAATATAGTTTAAGTTCAGATGCTACAGAAGATTGATGTCCTAGAAAATTTATACGTATATATGCGTGCAGTATTGATATATCAAGCTGGGATCCAATTATTTCAAAATGCTCTGAACGTTACGCTCCAAATGCTACGTTTGATCCATTAATATTCGTGAGTGCTACGTGGTCCATGAGTGTTACATGAACGCTTCAATCCCCTTCCTAAAGAGTAGGAGCAAAAATATATTGTCGTATATGAGAATAGAAATTTATTGGAAATATTTTAAATAATAATAATCCTCAAGTGGACTAATCATATTAGTATTATACATGCTTTGTAACTCTCGCAGTGTCAAATGGACCGCTGTTCCAATGTGTGAAAGTCTGTAAAATAGTGATCCCGTTGGAATTCACTCTTTGGTTTAGAATCCCTGAGGATACTGGCATGATAGTCAAACTCCAAGAAAATAATTGATTTACCGATTTATATGATATATATGATTTATGAAATCTCAACTGATTACTACATGGTGCTACATCAATATCGCACGTATACATAACACATAATTTTAGTGCAATCTTTTTTCCTATAGCTTTTTTCCTGAAGCTTTTAAGCTTATAAAAACACAGTATTGTTTTTTCATGTAATCTCTAATCCGAACTAATTCGAACAGTGTTGTTAGAATTAAAAAATAAATTGTTAAATGACAAAAATATATCAGATTGAGTTAAAAGTCAAAAATTTTTGTTTATTTTATTTATTTACTGTCTTTTTTGCAATCAAGTTGGTTTGCAGACCAGATTTATTGTAATATCAGGATGCTAATATAATTAAAAATGTACCCAAATGTATTAGAATACAATTGTACTAAATTTGACGCTTCAAATTTTGACAAAGCTTGTTTTATATGCTTAAAGTATAAAGTAAAACTTTTATATTGTTAGGAAAAGTCTTTTTACAAATTAGCATAATTGCTAACTATGCTTTTTACAAGAGTATAATTGAAACATATTTTTTACATTGTTTACAATGTATTAAATCATATATTAAATTAAATATATATATATATCGCTTTTTATCGATGATTTTGCCATTTTTAGTGTCATTATTCCATCGGTATAGAATTTATGTGATTTTTTTCGATAAAAAATCGAGATGAATGATTTTCGCAGGCCTCTTTGAGTTTACTCTATTAAAGAAGTTTTGCAAAGACCAATAGTAATCGAACGATGCAAGGGACTATCACGACTATACGGTAGACACATCAATATTTCCCAGCCAAGCTCTCTTAATTTTTGTCGAATCATCAAAGACTTGTGATAAACCAACCGTTGTCATGATGAAAGACCTTTTCTACTGATCAATTCTTGCTTTTCCTGAATGGATTGCTCCAATCGCATTAGTTGTTTACAGTACAGATCAGAATTAATCGTTTTGCCTGGCGACAGCAGTTCATAATGAATTTCTTTCCAATTCCCCTAGATATACAGTATCATCTTTAGCGTCAATCTTTGCGATTGTTTGTAGTGCCTTACTTCATCATAATATGATAATGTTCGAAAAGATCATGGACGAAATATGTTATCCACTTTTCATCGCCCGTTATCAATCTTTTTATCAGAAAATTTCGTTTTGTTTCAGCAGCAATTCGCAAATGAAAATTAGATCCATTAAATTTTTTACCGTTAAATCATGTAGCATCCAAACATCGAGCTTCTTTGTGTATCCAGCCTTATGCAACTCCAAAACGGTTTTATGATCAATGCTTAGTTCCTTACTTATGTCATAGCTACTCACATGACAATTTTCTTCAATTTTTTGGAAGATTTCATCGATATTTTCTACAATATGTCGACCATATGAAGAATGATGTATATCTTTGACATCGAAATTTCCATGTCGAAATCGGCGAAACCAATTCACTGCTGTTTATCTAATTAGAGCATCCTCTCCATAAACACGACAAAGGACTTTGCCCAACTTTAGAGGAATTTGAATCCCGGATGAAGAATCTTTGAGACATGTCTCAAAATTTTAAGATATCCAAAGAGAATAAAAAATTCCATAAGCCCAACTTTATAGGAGAGATTTCCTGAGTGCTAGAACTATTCAAAGTTCGCTATTATGATCACGTATCACTAATCTTATCCAATTTCTTTGTTCAGGCATGCACCTCCCCGTTATATCAACGGCGATATCAAAGAATTGTATCAAAGAACATTGAAGTAATATTTAAAATATATTTGGTACAGTTCATTAATCTGGTTAAGTCCCTAGTCGCGATTCATGCCGTCATGTCATAGAAATTCGGATTTGTAATAACAGCGATGCCCCTGGAATTGATGCCTCTGGAGGGGGGGGAGGGGGGGATGAACAAGCGGCGAATGACCAATCGAGATAAACCAGCCTTTGGTACGGAGTCATTTCGAAGCAGCTACTGGTCGTCGCGATGAGATCCACTATGCGCAATGTGAAAATATTAAAAAAATATTTAATAATAATATTTAAAAAACCAATCGCGTAAACATTTATTGGCTGGAGAAATGCTAGATTTGGAACAAGAGTCTAGTCCACAAGAGCCCCACTCGACTATTTAAATATATATCATGTCTGTTGATGCCATTATAAAAAAAAACTTACTCAAACGAGAAATGTTATAATTAAAAATACTGAACCTTTGTCAAATCAATGCAGCCTCTTTATTAAATGAATTAAAATCTTTTGTTTCATACTTTGTCTCTCTCCCTTTTCATCGATTAATATATCATTTATAATTATTCATTCGGGGTCCAAAAAAGGTTTTAGTTGTCTTCATCAAAATTGGACATATTCCAGATACTAAATGATTTGAGAAATTGAATAAAACTAGTTCTACAATGGTATACAATACATGGTCATAATACTTCGAACAGTAGCACTCAAGGGAACTCATTTTACAAAGTCGTGCATATGAAACTTTTTAATCTTTTTTTCATACTCTACAATCCTAACTAGATCTCAATGCTGTTCAGCCAGGGCCCAAACTGGACATAGCCCTTTTTTCTTGCGCAGCGTTTTTTCCTTTTTTATAATCTTCTTGTTTTTCTTATATTAGGCCTCTCTCATATATTTATGATGCGCACGTAATTATTCAACTGCTACGAGCATATGGAACAATTTTAATGCATTTTAATGCAGATTCCGAATGGATTTTTCAGTAAGCAGAGATGTTTCTGTAAGCAAGGATACTCTCAGGAAGTTGCCGATCTTTTTCGAGATGAAATATAAACATAAATATTTTCTTGGTTTTCCTACTAAGACCCAGGACCTCTGGAATATATATGATAGATCAATGCGTTGTCTGCCATGCTTGCGCTCCCATTTTTATAATAAAAAAGTGGAATGTCGGAAATCTGATTTTCATTCATTTTCAAACTTGATCGAATATGTCAATATCGTTCAATCATCTATGATGATCTATGATAATCTACTTCAAATATAATATGAAATAGTATCTTTCCAACGATATACAATACGTCACACGTAAAAAAATCGACCAGATCTTCAGCTATATGTCTTCTATCAGCTATATGTAAAAAGACTTTTTCCTTAACCCAATATAAATTGTTTTTATATGTCAACACACTATAGACTCTCGCTAAACGAAAAGATTGTCGCTTATGTGGGGAGAACAGTAGAGAGCCTCGCAGAGAGAAAGTGGCAAATTACTTCTCCTCTGATTGGATCATCAAAGGCATAGAAGAAATTGGAAAAAATTGATGAAGCCGACGGTCTTGATTGGAGACAGGCATTGAAACTCTATTCACGTGACGAGTTTGTCATTCTCTCCCTCTGAGACTCTCTAGAGGAGAGAGAACAACTATTACATTCTATGTTGTCACCTTGCTTTCTCCTGTAAAAAATACGGATCCTGGGACCATATGTTCCTTGAGCCCAAGAATTTAGTGAGCATGAGCTAGTTGCTAAACCTGGTGATGACACTAGGCTGCGATTACCACCACCACCACCACGATTAGGGTTATCAAAGAAAAAAAAATTTACCTTTACAATACAATTTTATTTAAAAATTCTTTTAATTTCGCGGGAATATACGCAAGATAACTCAAATAACGGATGATATAATAAAATACTCAGTTTGGGCTGCGTTCCAAACACAGGGTACGCAACGCTTGCAAGTATCATTTTATCCTTATTGTTACAAATATTAAATAATGAAATGATATATGCGAGCGTGTGTTAAGTGGAATACACTTTTAGCACTACAAATGCTTCGAAGCATTTGTAACATCAAGTGGACCGTAGCCTAATCAGTATACAGATTTTAACCAATATTAAATTGACAAATAAATTTAAAATGTAAAGTAACTGTAAAAATAACTGTTAAATTAATTACTAGTTATTGGAAGAAATGTAAGTTAAGTTACAGTTATAGATATAAAAAAGAAACTAAGTTAAGTTCCACTAAAAAAAATAACTGTAATTTAGTTACAAGTAATTAGTTACTTCCCAACCCTGAGTTTATACTTATTAATTAAGAGAGAAAGAATAGTAAATTCATTCAGCAAGGCACTGTTTGTAATGCATATTTACGTTAATTCATTTTAGTTTTTTAAATTAGTTTTTTATATTTGTGGGATTTTGAATATATTTCATTGTCTTCTTTGTAGCAGATTTAAGAAGTTAAAAATTGATTTGTATGTTTTTCAGCTTGGTATAGAAATCCAAAATGGGACGAAGATTAAGCAAGAGCCTATTGATACATCATCGCATACTGATACAACTGAATATGATACTCCTATAGTTAAAAATTATTATAGTTTAATTGATCATGATCATCATTATTGCGACAAATCATTATCTAATAAGTCATGTAAAAGCATAAATAACACAGAAAACAGACATTCGAATGGTCATAATGCATATTCAAATGACATAACTAATATTGTTAATACAGATCGTAAAAATGTAAAAACAAAGAAAGAAATAGATAACACTTTACCCCGTTTTAAGAAACGGAAATATTCTAATGAAATCTTTAGTAATAAAAACACTAATGCATTATGTTCAGTAACTAAAAATGTTAAGAGAAAAAGGAAACAAAAAAGCATTATATTAGATTATAAAAAAAAAATACAATATAAGAATAAATTAAAAAAGGGATTTACATGTGACATATGTTTTAGAAAATTCAGTTGTCTTTCATATTGGAAAATCCATAAACAATATTACAAACTTGATAAAAGTAATAAGTGCAGGGTTTGTAATAAATATTTCATAGCTAACGACAAATTACAGTCTGATACGTGTCATTGCGTACATAGCATGCGTAGTACATACTTATCTTCATACAATTGTAATTTTTGCAGTCGTACTTTTAAGAAAAAATTACTTTTACAATCTCACTTATTTCATGTACATAATGAGTTAATATGTTTTAATGACACTGTTAAACGTGAGATTTCCAAATCCAAGATCTTTAAAATAAATATATCTTCTGAAGATGATATTTTAAGAATTAATGCAAATAAAAACTCATTATGTTCAAATCTTGTTCAATCAGAAAAGATAAATACTAAGCTTATAAACGTAAATAAATCTCGTACCGATGATGTGATTAATACTGAGAAATCAAAACCTGAAAAATTATTCAATAATGAAGTGTCGTCAATTAAAGATAAAAGATTACGGCAACCAACATTAACGGAATATCTTGAGCTTTGCAAAAAGAAACGTAATATTAAATTCAGTCCAAGTAAATTGAACATTACAAAAGATGATTTTCCTATGTATGCTTTTTATCATGATAATCAAATAGAAAAACTTCCAGAAGAACAAAATGGACAAATTGATCCTTTATCTACACAATCAGATAATCTTCTTCTAAAACGAACAATACGTTCTATTCAGAAACAAAGTATGAAACATGAAATGCATAAAAAGCCATTTGTAAAACTACATGCAGATGTTGAAATGATGAAGTCTTTTCTAGAAAAACTTTCTGATACGGTTGTCGAAAATAAAATAACTGAAGATGGAACAAGTAATATTATTTCATATGATCGTGGAATACCTTATAGTTTACGATCTTTAAATGGAATCTCTTCCGGGGAAGCAAGTTCAAATTTAGGAATGAGGGAAAACAAAAGTGTATCTAAGAAATCTCGATTTGGTACAGAATTTAATATTAAAAATAAAGGAAATAGGATTGATTTAGAAAAGATAACTTCTAAAGTGGATTGGAAAATTATTATGACTCATTTTAAATGCAAGGAATGTACAATTTTTTTAACAAGATGTGATGAACAACTAAGAAATTCTTATCAAATTTCTGCTTTTAAAGCCAAGAAAAACACTTGTCTTACTTCTGGATTTCAAGAAAGTGATGTACGAAATAAAGTAAAACTAAAAGACGTAGAGGTTTCTTTGGAACGTTTAACAATTGTTCCAACTGTACATATAAAAGAAAAAACACCAGATGTCGAGAAACACAATAACAATTATTTTTTGTGTAAAGTTTGTAAGGAGAGTTTTTCTTCAAAATTGGCCAAACGTATACATATTAAATCATCTCATATAGCATATATGTCAAGCATATGTGGTGCACGTTATAAGTTGAAATTTAAATTACTTCAGCATTATCTACGCGAACACGTTTCTAAACAAAATCAATGTTGTATTTGTTATATGCTATTATCTGATTATGAAGCGTTGAAGCAACACTTAAATGTTCATTGTCTGAAATATATTCAACGACAGGACGACCAATATTTAATAGATACTGAATTAGAATGCAACTTGACCAAAAAATCTAAGTATCTTCGTGACGAGACATTCTTGTCACGAATATCTTTGAAAGAACATCAAAGTCATTGTACAGTAAAAAAAAAAGAAATAGAAGAAGATCAGAAAGATTCCATGGAAGAAACAAATTTATCCCCGAAAGATATTCCCGAAGTACAGCACGAGAAGACCGATAATATAGTTGACATAACATGTAACGAAAAAATTAATCTGGATGATTTATGTAATTCATTAAATAGTGATAGTATAAAAAAATCGAATGAACATCAAATATCACTTCATAATAAAAAAGAACAAGAAATTAATAAAGCTAATCAAAACATTCTTGTTAATAATAACTTAATTAAGGAGGAAATAGGAACTATTAACGAATCGCAACACTCTAAAAAGCTTTTGGAAAATAATTCTACAATTAGTAATCAAGATATCGCGAATACACAATTGAATAACATTGCAACAAAGAATGGAACTTATCCCTGCGATATATGTGGAAAGCAATTTCAAACTCCCAAGAATTTGGAGATGCATGTACGCAATTTTAGTTTTACCTCCGATATTTGTCCATTGTGTGGCACTGGATTTAGTTCTAAACGTTTTTTACAGTCACATATCACTGCAGCGCATGTACCACATATTTCAAAAACTTACAATTTTCATTGTGTATTCTGTAACCAAGGTTTTTTTAAAAAACACGATCTTCGGTCTCATATATTACATTTACATGGTCAACAAGTACTCAATACGCTCACATGCAATCCTAATAATCAAGAGAAATCTAATGAATCAGTTACCCATAGCACAGTATGTAATGTTTGTAATTTGGTATTTGAAACTCATGATCGCTATGTTGAGCATCGAATGTACTATTATAAAAATCATACATTTATATGCTCACTTTGTGAACAAAACTTTCAAGGAATGTACATGTTTCATCATCATAACAAACTTACACATTGTCCAGAAGATAAACGCAAGTCATATAATTACATCTGCGAGGTATGTCATGAGGGATTCAATCATGAGTCACATTTTTATTCGCATAATATGCATGTGCATTCGAATGAAGTGAATTTAGGTGAGATTGCAAAAGAATCTGAAGATACCAAGAATAGAAGTCGGAATTCATCTAACGTCCAGAAACAGATTAGAAATTGTTCTACGAATCAAGAAAAACAAAATGAACAATCAAATGAGTATACTTGTCAAATTTGTCAGATGAAATGTAGAAATATGAATCATATGATAATGCACAAAGAATTTTATTCCAATGATGGCGATTTTAAATGTGACAAGTGTAATAGACAATGCAAAACATTTGATTTTCTTAATCAACATAAGAAATTAACTCATTCTTGTCGGGATGTTTATAATGGACATATGTGTTACATTTGTGGCGAAGTCCTGGAAACAGGTATTTTATTGGAATGTCACGAAAAACACTTCCATTCAAATATTATCAGCAATAATATGGATAATTGGAAGAATTGTAATCAGCTATCATCTTCAAATATAATATATCTAAGTAAATCTAAAAACAATATATGTAATGTAACTGAATATAAATGCTTATTTTGTGATATGAAGTTCTCTACTCCTAACACTGTCCAAACACATATTGTTTATGTTCATATGGATGATATGATAGCTGAACGAGCTACTTTAAAACTTGCTCTTCCCATTACTAATAACAATAGCATTCAAAAACAATTTGAAATTGGTCAAATACCATCAACATCGTCATTGTCATCATCATCATCATCATCATCATCATCATCATCATCATCATTATCATCATCATCATCATCATCATCATCTGAAAGTAAATTAGCTGAACTTCTTCAAAGATCGACAATTCAACAATCTAGTAACATTGAAAATAGTATAGTTAAAAATGGAATGAACAATAAAACTGTTGAACTGTTTAAGAACTTCAGAACTATGTATCCAAAAAATACAATTACGGAGAAGACTTCAAATCCATGTATTAATAAATCTAAAGACAATATTTCAACGTGTAATATTATTGCATTAAATACGAAATCAAAAGATATTCCAGTTTCTTCATCCGTTACAACTTCTAGGATTGTTGCATCAAATACTGAAGTTGGAAACAATGCTTCAGTTTTTTTATCCACTGGATCGATATTTAAAACTATATCCAATACTGAATCCAAAAATAACATTTCAATTTCTTTACTTGGATCAACCAACAATCTCCGAAAAGGTTATGAAATTCCTTTAAAATCTGGTTCGACCAATAAATTTAAAACTAACTCATTAGCTAAGGAATCTATAATAATTAATAAATCCAAAACAGTACCTGCATATCTTTTACCAACTAGACCTCTATCAACATTCAAACGTATTATGCCAAAATCTTGGAAAAGCAATGAAATTACAAATCAGAAATCTGAATCAGTGAACACTTATGCTATTGGTCATGGTTATTCATGCCCATTATGTCCTTTAGAATACCCATCCTTGCTGTTCTTCCATGCACATCTCAAATATGCTCATGCAGATTCTATCGTTTCCATTCGAACTAATGAATTGACTGTCCCACAGGTGAATAAATCTCAGAAAGCCTTTATGATAGAATGTTTATTGTGTCCATGTACCTTCCCTGATGAAACCAAGTATAAGAAGCATTTGAGAAACTCTCATACATATTATGTGTATATCCCAAACTCTCAAGAAATGACAAAAATTAATAACGTGCGTAATTCTTTAACACAGATAAACGTTAACAGAAAAAGCACAGTTCCTGAAACAATTACTATAGATGATGATGATGATGATGATGATGATGATGATGATGATGATGATGATGATGATGATGATGATGATGATGATGATGATGATGATGATGATAACGTCAAGAATACATCAGATCAAGGAGCAGCTGAAGTTACAGCGCTCAATTCCAAAGAACAGAATGAGAAAATTGGTAAATTAAGAGTGAAACCTCTTGCAAAAATCATTGAAAATTTATCTATGGATTCTGCATCGAAACTTTTATAGATTGAACAAATTATTTTGATATCAAATTGCCATTAAAATGCAATTAATAACACATCAATTTACAAAATATTTAAATGATAAACTGGTATAACAAAAAAATGTCACTTCAGTTTTGATAATTTATTGCAGAAAGAATCGAATGAGGAAAAAAACTAATTTTTTATTGCAATTTATATATATATATATATAAATAATTTTATATATGTATAAAATTTGTTGCAATATGTGGACATCTATAATATCTAATTAATATTGAATTCTGATTAGTTAGGTATATTGATTCTGTTTTACCAAATCAAATATATGTACTTATATATAAACAAATAAAAAATTATAAACGAATGCAAGAAAAGTAGGATAAGTTAGTTATTTTTAATGCGAGAATAATAGGAAAAGTTATTATTAATTTGTATGTAACTTCTTTGAATAAAAAAGAGGCAATTATTGCATAAATGTATCGCTCATTTGATATACAACATGACGGAAAATGTACGTTTTTTTTTAGCTGCTTGCAAAAAATCAGAAATACAAAGAAAAAAACTTTAGAAACATATTCAAAAAAAGAACATACGTTTATTCTTTTGCAATTATTAGACTAAAATTGAATTTAAAAATTAATATTATAAAATTTTTATGATTTAACATTTATTTTCTGAAACATTTTGTTTTTTAAGTTGTGTCGTTGTGTAACAAATGTGAGCGATATTTTTATCTATTTATCAAACAATATAGTCCGTATTCAGAACACGCTTTTATCTCTGAAATTCTATAATATGCATGATGTAAAGTACAATATGTTAATGCGCTAACATACATACTTTGTAAGCGCGTTCTGAATACGGGCCCATAAGTGCATTAGGATTTTATTTAAACAATAAATGCACTTATTTTCTTGTATCATTGTATTAACATAATAATTTTATATTAATTAATAGATATTGTATTAATATTAATTATTATATTAATATAATAAATAATTTTATATTAATAAAGATATTAATCTCGATATTAATCTTACATTAATTATCAAATATTGTAAATTGATTTAATTATGTTAAGGAAATCCTAAAGTTGTCAATTTTACTGATTTTAATAGAATTTACACACAGGATTTACGTGTCATTGACACATCTCTACACATTGCTACATTAATATCGTATGCTTACATGTGCACAAATTTTTTAATTAATCTTTCATTCTAGAAACATTTTCATTTAATTTTTGCTTTGTTTGTTTGTTTAATTTCTAGTCCAAGATTTTATACATATAAAGTATGAAATTTGTATATAAAGTGAATATTGTTACGTCGATGCTAAAAATCGATAACTATAATTTTTTCCAACTTTTTAATGTAAAATCAACTGATTTAGTGACTACGTTATACTTTAATTGTAGAAAAGGATTTTTTAAATCTGTGTGTGTATAAAAGAAGTTAGAAAAATACTTATTTGAAAAATAATCGACTAAAAGACGACTTTAGGATTTCCTTAAATAAAATCCCCGAAATTAAAATTATAATCGAAGTTTAAAAAATATAATATCACTTCTAAATATTTTTAAAGTTTGTCTTACATGTATAAGAATAAGTAGGAATAACATAATTCTAATGTTTTTGTAAGTAGCATTTAAAAGTTTTGTGTTTAAGATATAAATATATTGTTACATTAAAATTAAATTGTTTCATCAAATGTATCTTTTAAAAAATTGCCATTAAAAATCAATAAAAACTTTATATTTCTATTTGTGAATTTTACTATAATTCTTTCATAATTTTATTATAAAATTTTAATTCCTGTTTGATGATATGGCTTCGCACACAAACGCAGCAACACTTGCCGCGTAGCGGAAGTTACCAATAATTCTGTGTTCTTAAGTCGGTCTCATTATGCAAAACTTCTAGAAATGATATAATATTATTTCCGCCATGCGGCAAAAGTTGGATTGAGTTCAACTTTTGTCGCGCGGTGGAAATTATATATTACTTTTAAATACGAAGCGCCACTACGGCTGAATGTTAAGATGAGCTATTATATATATTCATATAAATGAATTAATTTCAGAAATGATAATTGCCGATATGATTGTCGGATTTTCAGACCGTAGTGGCGCTTCGTATTTAAAGTAATGTATTTAACATAAATGGTCTTGTTTCTAATGATGATTGTTTTTAATGATTAAATATATAACATTAAGGGTCGGTTGTTTCATCTTTTGATAAATTTTACCTGTTGGGTAAGAAGCAAGATTAACCCAATCACATGCGCGGATTACAAGATTTATCTCATAGATAAAATTTATCAAAAGGTGGAACAACCGGCCCTAACTTCCGCAAATATAAAAATAAATTAGTTATTACATGAAAAATATTTTTTGCAACTATATTCAAGTTACACTAACATTTGACAAATTATTTATTATTTGTTTACATATGTCATATTTGCATCTACAATTAAATTCACAAAAATAATTTTGTTACTGATAATTCTGTGCATCCAATTGGACACTTTTTACAGCATATTAAATAAAGAAACATAGCTAATGTGATTTAAATTTATTAATTAGAAAAAATAAAAATTCAAGAAACAAAAAATTAAAAATGATTACAATTACTTTGCGAAATATTTGATTAAGCTATTTGTTTATATCTCAGCGAGCTACCCCAGATTTTAAAAAATGAGATTTCTATGTCAATTCATTGCTGAGAAAATGTAAATTTAGCCAATTTTAACGCACGAAATCAAATATGTGCGAATCGCCGAGCGGACCGGTCTTCCCCACTCGACTGCGCGCCGGCTTCCCTCACTCCGCCCGGCGCACTGCTTCGCTCACATTCTTCAACTTTCCAATGGTTTTAAACAAACTTTTTTAGTAACAAAAAATTCGAGAATTTTTCAATAGCAAATTCAATTCTTTCTTGACAAATTGGTGCCAGACAAAACTCCTAATCTTAAAAATTAAAGCCACAGTGATTTAAAAAAAAAATTGTATTTCGGACTCCTAATAATCGGAGGATAATCTTTTTTTTTAAATTCGTAGAGAAATGTCAGATGTAGAATGCTTCACATGGCTTTGATATAATGCATATTAACAGAATTATTTCCATTTTTTTATACAGAAAAAAATATCCACTTTTTAAAGGCTTTTTATAATAATTTAACTGCAAAAAATCATTTTGTTATTAAATGTACGTGATAATGCAATTCTTGAAGAAGAAAAATCACTCCTGTAAATTGCTGTGCGACTCTTTAAAAATGAAGAAATTAAGTTTTCCGCAGACAAGTTTTTAGTTAATAAATGGCTTTTTGCAAAAATTAATGAACATTTCAGACTTGTTCATAGCTAGAGTTCATACTCGGATGTCAGGTGTTGATCATTTTATTTGACTAGTCATTTAGATTGAGAAGAAAGAGTGGCGATTGCAATGGAATTAAATATTCTTTTAAATAATAAATGAAATAAAAATGTGAATTTATGTAATTATTATAACTTAATCTATTTATTTTTTGGCATATTAGAACTACAATGGATGTGTAGCAGTTTACTGCATAAACTCTGCCAACAAATTATAAAATGTGTCATTTTCCATGAAACCCAGAAAGAAAAAAAATTTGAGTTAAAAACATAAGACGATAAGACTGGATTCCGTCTGATAATTCGGTGTTATGTGAAGTTAATAAGAATTTGCTTTTATAATTTTTTAACAAAAAATAAATTATTTTTAAATAAATAAATTATTAAATGATGTATATTATTCAGATATATTTTGATGTCACGAATATATTGCTACCACGGGATCAAAGACGCACCAAGCGCATACGTTTGATGCGTTTTAAATGTTTCACAGAAGAGACATTATTTTATATCAATCTTTCAACATTTCAGTTTTTTAAAAATATGAAATCAGTAATTAAACAAAATTTACTTTCAATTCAAGACAATAACATAAAATCACAAAATTTTTATTCGAGAGATTCCAAGATCTCGTATTTGCTGCCAAATTGTCACGATCTCAAAAATAAGATAATTAAAAAATACATGCACACTTCATTTGAAAACGTTTTCTGTAATAATCCGCAATAACAGAGCCAATTTTGCTAGTAAAAGTATGACTATGCACCTAAATATTAAATTTAAACTTAGTTATGCATAATAATCAAAGAATATTATTAGAGTTTATTATTTTCAATTTTGTATTTATTTATTATTTTAAATATTATTATTATTAACTTGTTATTTGCTTATTATAATAATGTTTAATATTGTACAATTGTAATAATGTTTAATATTCTTGAGACGGGTCCATGGGTCCTTTCTATATAAAGATTATGCGTTTCTTCCGTGTCCAGATCCATTCTTGGAATGCCAACGTTTCGTGAATTTTGCAATTCACTTCATCAGGGCGAGGAGCAGCCTGATACTGAGCTGTTCCTCCGAGTCGTCTTTTTTTATATATTACGCTACTTGTGGAGGGGGAGAAGAGAATTGTGGAGGATGGGGTGGAGAGAAGGGTGGGGGAAATCAATCCTCATTAACCGGGAGAATAGTTTTCCATATTTTATTTATGTTGTAGCCATTATCTCTATTTAGATTGTTAGGGTATTTTTGTTTCTCTTCTCTATATTTTCTTGGAAAGTATGATAATGTTGGCTATTGTGATCGTTTTGTCAAACAGTATTTGATGTCCTGTTTTGATGTTATGTTCTGATAGTGCTGATTGCGTGACATATTTTAACCTGATATCACGTTGGTGTTTTTTTATCCATAGATTGACCATTTTCTCGGGTTTTGCAATGTACTTGCTCACGGGAACAAGGAATTTTGTTCCTGTGGAACTGAATGAAGGTTTTTGATCTTTAGGATTTCTTAAGATTTATCCTATCTTTTTGGGTGGTTTATAGATATTAGGTGTACAACTTTGCTTCCGCCGTTTTTTTTCCGAAATTCGAGGCTTTATGTAAAAAACTATTGTAGGCTTATTGTAAAAAAACTGGTTATACATTTATGATTCAAAGTATTGTCCATCGCTGGCCACTACTTTCTCCCATCTTTCGGATAGCGTACGAATCCCACGTCGAAAAAACTGATCATCTTTTGAGGCTATTCACGAATCGATCCAATTTTTTACTTCTTCATAAGACCGGAAGTGCTAGTCAGCCAGGCCATGTGCCATTGATCGAAACAAGTGATAGTCAGAGGGAGCAACGTCTGAAGAATACGGCGGGTGGGGTAGGACTTCCCATTTCAACGTTTCCAAGTATGTCGACCACTTTCGCAACATGGGATCGAGCATTGTCATGCTGCAAAATCACTTTATCGTGTCTCTCGTTGTATTGCGGCCATTTGTCTTTCAATGCTCGGCTCAAACGCATCAATTGCGTTCGATACCGATCGCCTGTGATTGTTTCAGTCGGTTTTAACAGTTCATAATACACTACGCCGAACTGGTCCCACCAAATACAGAGCATGACCTTGGTCAAAATCACCGTTCTTGAAGCGTTGAAACCACTCACGACACGTTTTTTCACTAATAGCGGCCTCACCATAAGTATTTGAGAGCATTCGATGAGCCTCAGCCGCAGATTTCTTCATATTGAAGCAAAAAATTAAAACCTCCCGCAAATGACGAGAATTTGGCTCGTAAACTGACATTTTCAATCGAGAATAACTTTATGATGCAGACACAAATCGATTAATGTTTCTATGGGGTTATGTTGACAGATGCCCAAGTTTATTGTATGACGTCTATGATCTATTTATTTCGACCACCACTTACCGCTAAAGCCATCTATAGGAAAACGGTGGAAGCAAAGTTGTACACCTGTATCAGGCTGCTCCTCGCCCTGAACTGCAAGGTTCACGAAACGTTGGCATTCCAAGAATGGAGACACGGAAGAAATCCGCGAAACGCATAATCTTTGTAATAATGTTTATTAGATTTAACTATTAATTATGTTATTGGATTTAACTATTAATTTTCATTAATATTCGCATTTTATTTGACATGTATGCATGTGTCACTTTTTATTTGTCATACGACTGTAATTTCTATTTTGACTTTTATAATACTACCGTGAAATATAATACCATGGTAATTTATGCATTCAAGATCAATTTATGCATTAATAAATTATTTTATTAATTTCCCTTTTTATGATTCATTATTGATTTTATGCTTGCGTGCGTGTGGATAGAAGAAGAAAATAGGACTATTGGGAATTGGAGGAATGATGCAGAAGCACATTGGGACTAGGTGCTTATATAAATCGGTGTAAGGGGTGGAATTTCCGGGAATATAAATGGTTACTAGTCCTCTTCATTGGAGGAATAAAATGTAAAAAGCCGATCCCAGTCGATCGGTACGGGATCTGACTGATATGGAGGAGATGGAAATCGATCTAAAGGAGGAGAAGGAAGGAATCGCTCTTCGAGAGGAAGAGAGGAATAATTAAGGATCTCCTGGATGGCAGGGTCAATGACAGAATGATTAGATCTATAAGTTATGATTCTTCGGAGACTGGCGATATCTCTAAGAAATCATCGGTCGATGATTGCGGCATACTTCGGCTAGGTGGATGGCTTCGCCTACTCCTTCTGACATACGGAGTTCGTCCCCGTGTTTTTTTTTTAAGTACGAATGCGCACTATAACCCAAGGATTAAATATATGTATGTGTCCGTTAAATACATATGAGTGTGTATACATGCATATATATAAACGTACACATATGTGTGTGTGTGTGTGTGTGTGTGCGTGCGTGCGTGCGTGCGTGCGTGCGTGCGTGCGTGCGTGCGTGCGTGCGTGCGTGCGTGCGTGCGTGCGTGCGTGCGTGCGTGCGTGTGTGTGTGTGTGTGTGTGTACCCATATGGGATGATGTGGGATGGAATGACAGGCCGATTTACTATTTAGCTAGGTGGAACTACTTGATCCACAAAACCTCGATATTTGCTTGATGATGAGGAGGGTAGTAGTCCAGTGAACAAAGACTGGTCTCAGAGCACACGGCGTAAATGAGTACTGAGATGCGCGATGAACGCATCAAGACTCTGGTTTTGCACGAACCGACTCGAATTGGGTGAATTTTATTTGGGTACTGACTCTCTGCGCTTCCGCGGAACCCCCATTTATATCTCGAAAAAAGGGCATAATGCCCTTTGTCTAGGATGCAATAGTTACAATGTCGTGCGATATTTACGATTTTATAGCATATCCTATCGTTGTTAATCTAAAGTGCGTCGTTAGAGAGGGCGAGAAGAAAAGAAATGATTTATATTTTTCTTTAAAGAGACAAGATTGCTCCAGATGGATGACGAATTCTGTTATCCTCACGTAAAATAGGCTAGATAAACAGACCGCGCACAAGTTTTGCGTGCAGGGCAACCATTGTCAGTCGCGAGTCCAATTTTGGATAACGCTACTGTGGAAAGTTATCCCATGCGTTTTATGATTTTTTTAAGCGCAACGTGGTGCCTGTTTTTTTAAGAAATTATTGGTCAGCCTGGGACGACCTAGGAAAGCTTGGATTTTTACTATTGCGTGACTTAGGTGCATTTGTAATGTCTTTCGCAATCTTGTCACTTTTCAGTCCTGCATTAAGATTGTTATTCCTTCCGGGTTGATTGGCGTTTACGCGGAGCTTGTCCAATCTCTCTTTTCAGTTCTGTCAGACCATTATCAGAAGATTCTACGAGTCTTATAGACGCCAACCGTATTCGCGACGGGGAGCCGATTCTTTCGAAAAAAAAGGATCGTAGCGTCAATAGGACGTAACACAGACTTGGCATCCTTTTGATCCCATTGTTCGCACGTGCATCAATTTTTAATTTATCTCTGAGCGACATTTATGAGAAGATACTGGATTCTTCGTTTTAGTTTTTAACGTGGGAAAAGAAAATTTTTCTTTCTAGGCTGTAAACACTCAACTTGTTCGTTTTCGCAGCTATCTCTATATTTCAACGAACTCTAGATCTCCACGAAAGAAAAGAGTTATGGGAATCCGCTGGACATAACATATCTCTGAATATTTTTTGTCTTTTGGGCAATTCGTCTGTCTGCATCCGGCTCCTTGGCTTCGCTTCCTGCTACTGTGGTCGCCTTGACTACACTTTGCATCTGGATATTCATTTGGCTGCTGTACATTACTGTTGTGTGGCTGCTGTCGTATGCATGATTAGAACTGCTTTGTCTATCGATGTATCGTTGCATCACTCATTAAGCTGCAATTGATGCAATGGTTGTATTCTGACTCTTCGGAAGTTAATTTTATTCTTTTCTTTAATCAAATTAACTGCATACATATACATAAGATTCTCTCTCTCTCTCTCTCTTTCTCTCTTGCTTTTTTCTTCTATTTACTTAAATATTTCAAATTAAATAACGCTTATTGTTATTCTTTTCTTTTCTTATTGCTATCTATTCTATCTTTTAAACTGCCTATAAATATTATTATCATCACTTTTATCGTAATTCCTTATTCTGCTATTATGTCCTCATCACAATAAAGTAAAAGTAGAATTTTGAGTCAATCTGCTTGCTCTCAGTGTAAGCGATTTTTACTACGCAGTCGTATACGACTGTGGTGCAGATAACGCCTCGTCTCCTGCTAATCGCTATACTATGAGTGACAATGCAGCTGCTGGACAATGTTCTGCCAATTCTGGTGATGCATCGGTGATCCATCTTCCTGGGAATATTATGCGCGCACAGAGATGTGCGAGACGAGATTCGAGACCGAAATTACTTGTAACATTCAAGATTGATACCGAGATCTAGATTATGAGATCGAGATTATTTAAAATTCTCGTCAAGATATCTCGAAAATATTTTATTATTTCATTGAGAGATTTGAAGACAATAATTGATCGACTCGCGATCTTACGTTAAGGAACATGGTAATGTCAATTTAGACAGTACAGGAATAAAAAACAAACTTATGGCCAATAATGAACCATATGGTGATTTAGCGCATGTATAGGCATGATATAAAGAAATACAAGATGGAACCAACCATAGACTTTTATATTATATATAATAGATGCGTTCGGCATTGCAAATCGGAAGTGTTCGTTTACCCTTTTACCTCGAAAATCGTTCGGCAACTCGCATTTTTCTGCTACATGTTATCTGCGTTCGGTATTAACATTTCCAAAGCCAATCGAGCTGCTCGATCCATTCCAAATTCAAAATCCGAGCTCGTAAAGCTAATGCAGATTTTTACACCTAAATTAAATTCATAACCTGTATATTTATGATAATATATCCAACTGATTCGTTAACACATATATTCATCTCTTTCAATATTTTTATTTTATAAGTAGTGTATTTAAACTGTTATAATGTCTGAGTACAAATGCCGACACAAATGCTATCAAATAGAAATTGATGGAATATATATTACAGTATTTAACGAGGAAAGTAAGTTTTTAATTCTTTTCCTCTTTATGAATGTGAGATTACATATTTGAAAGAATTTGCTAATTTTTAGATCAAAAAATTTATGTTGCACATATAGAATAAAATAAAATCAAACTGTAATATATAAAATTAATTAATATATTGAACTCTAACGAATATAAATCAAGTGATATAACTTATAAATTTCAAATTGCTGAAATTTATTTGCAATGTAGTATTTTCTTTTAAGAAAACAAAACTTTCGTATGAGTCTGTTACACTCATGTATAACGATCTATTTTTAGTATATGAGATTATTATATTAGTATTAGTTATCAGTTTTTAGTAAACGAAAGATATTTTCAATTAATAGGATATTTTTTATTTATTTCATAAAAATAAACAATTTCATTTTATAATCTAATCTTAAAGGACAGTTTACAACTCTGTATCATTCAGAATTAATTCTTGACTCGGATTGCTCGAAGATCACATGATCAAGCTCATCATCTGCTAGTTCGCATCTCAGATTTACATTACCAAACGTACCTTATATAGAAATCTATGGAACTGGATTTGCGGAATGGTAGTTTCAAAAATCGCGATTTGGCCCCTCTGATTGCATTCCAATTCATTGCCAGTACTGAAAATCTATAATGTACGTCACTATAGATTTTCTGTATTGATAGTACTGGCAATGAATATCAGAACGCAACTCTTCTTCAATTCTTTTCCAATTTTCTTCTCCCGATTGCCAATGTCCAATTCGATAAGAGAGAAAAAAATTTGATGACAATAAAATAAAAAGGTAAATTTGTAAATTTGAAGAAGTAGGAGACAACAAAATAAAAAGTAATAAATAGACAAGGAGGTACTCTTTGCAGATAATATTATCTATCATAATAACCTAATTTTACTACATAACTTTTTAGTATTTTATATTTTTACTGTTCGTATCAACGATATATATACATAAGGTGCATTAGCTTTTGCGCTTATAGCGCTTGTAAGCATCATTTATTTTTGTTTAATATTTAATAATCAAGGATGAAATGATGCTAACAACATATGAGCATTAAAAGCGAGCACATTCATAAATCAAGTATCCTAACTGTAGCCGAAAGTTAACAGTTTAACAACTTGTCAGGACTAAAGCTCTATTACTAAAGCGCATTTCTTTTATCTTACCGACAGCTTTCCTATTGACTATTTCACCGTCATCTTGGACCTAGTTGTCTGTAGTCCAATAAGCGCTTAGTATTTTTATTTATTGATACATATAGTATTATTGGTATAATACATATTCGTACATGATAAGAGTAGTAGGTCCAATATGACGGACTAATGCGCTATTTTAATAATATAGAGTTTTAATCAGGATCCCTTGTGTCTCTTCTATCTTAATGACAACAGTACAATAGAGCAAGGATTCTCAACGCTACATAAACTATTAATTTTCAGCTTCAACCTCCATCACTGACGCATGCGAATGCTTGGTTTATGTATATATGTCATTCATACTTCCCGAATTCCAATTTATTTTGTTTTTTTAATGATTAAATTTTGTTAAAATTAAAAGTAAAAGACAAAATTAACCTAGAAAAATACAAAAGCAAATAAATGTGTTTAAATTTCTTTAAACACATTTATTTGCTTTTATATTTTTACGTACTAGATAAGAAATACTCAATACAGTTATGTAATATGCTACTTGTACTTGTAATAAATACATTTATTTATACTTATAAAATTATTTTAGCATTTTTAAAAATATTTTTCATCAATCTCGTCGAGATCTCGTCGAAATTCAAGATCGAGATCGAGATTAGATATTCGAGATTCTCGAAAATCCAAGATGAATGTTTCGAAATTTTTTCAAGATCGAGATCGAACTTGCAGAAATCTCGTCTCATTTCGTCTCGTGCGCATCTTTATGTGTACACTTACTGATCTTGATGACTGGATGTCTGGTCTTGTTGTTGGACTTGGCTCGCTGGAAGTTATGCTTGGATCTATAGAGGCTAGGTTCAATTCGATGGAGAATCCTAGAAATAAGTTAAAGCTCTTTTTTTAAGAATACGTGGTCTTGAGGATGCTATTGCCTCTTTCGGTAGAATGAGCTCGGCTGTTGATAGATTTGCCACGATGACGAGATCTCGAACTAGAGCTTTCTTGGTGGAAGATTGCTGGCCTTTGAAGGAGTGTTGTGTCGTTTTTGAAGATTCTACCAGGGCGACTGACAGACTTTTTTCATCATCGCCAATAATAAATAGTCTGGAGACTCGCATGAGAAATTTTAAGCTCTCACAGCGTGACTACAAACTCATTATTTTTGATCTTCCTGCGTCTCGTGACGAAAATAGTCTGGATCTACTATAGCTTTGATCTCCCATCTGGATCTGTCTTTCGCCGGGCGATATTACTAATCTGATGAAACTGAGTGAGACTGCTTCGTCTAGACCGCTTGTCATTTATATCAATAATCAAAAGAAATTAATTGGCTATAGTCGTAGGCGCGGTTTCATTGCACATGATATTAGAGAATCATTGCCTTCTGACAGAATTTCAGTATACGAGCGATCTATTGCTTCTGAAAGGCTTGCTTTGAAAGAGACTAGAGCTCTCATCCATTCTTTTAATGTGAAGCATGTCTGGATGCGTCGTGATATAGTCTGTTTTAAGACATCTGAATTCTACGTTTCGAAAATATTTATCTTCGGAATCTTTTATCAAGACGGTCGCTACGATTCCTAATGTGCTTTTATTGTTACCATGCTTGCTGCCGATTTGGTTTCGTTCCTCTGCGGTTCATTCCGACGACGGTATATCGACTCTCTAATATAATAACTATTTCTCTGCTAATGTCTTCTCTTTTCTCTCTTCCTATTTCCTCTCCATCATTATCCTTATTTATTTCTACTACATCCTCTCCCTCTGATAGATTGTCTCTAGTTTCAGTAAATTCCTTATCTAATTTAAACAACTCCTCTGCCATCTAATCTGCCTTTAAATGTGTCACGATCTGACAATTTTCGCATTACTCATGTACATATAAGATCTCTTGCGCCTAATTTGGCATATATAAAAGATTTAATTTGTCTTCGCAAGATTGATACTGGCTCTATCCGAGACGTGACTTCGCGAGAGGAATGATTCTGCTATTTATGCTATTGAAGATTATTTCCTTTTACGTGCTGACAGAGCCTATGGCTCACGGAGTGACGGCGTCGCATTATATATAAGTTCATTACCTTATTCATTCATTGATCTACGCTTCTCTCACAAATTCCACTATCGAGATTGTTGCTGCTGTTGTACACTTTCGTAAAAAGCAGATAGCGATTTTTTCTGTTTACCTTCTTTTCTGTTATACTGTTTAAAATATGCATTCGAATAGAAAAAAAATTTCAATCCATTTTAATCCATTCTCGTTTACTGGATACTCAATTTGAATCGAGCACTCAAAGAAAAATGCCCACAATATCAAAAGACAAAATTATTCCCAGCAAACGAAAATGAATTAAAATGGATTAAAATTTTTTTCTATTCTTCCGAATGCGTATTTTAAATAGCGAATACATTTTTCGGATTTAATTGAATTCAATTAGATTCAATTGGATACAATTGGATTGAAAAACTGCATTTCCTATTCAAAATTTTGAATTGAACAATATTCACAATTGTGTTTGTATGTACAAAAAAAGCTAATATTATTTTTAGATTGAAAGACATAGAGATGCTCTATGCAATTCCTATAAATGAATAAAAATGCATTCAGAATTGAAAAGCATTCATTTTAACATTCGTGAATCAATATTTCTAAATCTATTTCAATTCATTTCAATCCATTCTCGTTTGCTGGATCCTTCTTTATAACGATAGACTACATGTTGCAGAACTAGTGAAGGAAATCTTGGAAGCACTTGGAGATAGAATGTCTTATCTTATTCACCCTATTCACCAAGCGTTATTCCTTTGATTATTATTTGTTTTTTTTGATCAATGCAGCATGGTCCTTCTAAGCAGCACTTTAGTTATTTCGAAGATATCAAAAAATGGCTCGATAACTGGATCGCCTCGAAAAAAATCTGAACTTTTTTACTGCAGAATCCATTTGTTACTCGAAAAGTGAGAAAAAGTTATAGCTTTCGATGGACAATATTGTGAATAAAATATTGTTGCGTGAGCGCGCCTTGGAACGTCGCACCGAAGCGACATCTATAGGTGAGTGAAACACAGCCGCTACTGCATCGAGTTACGTGGCATTCTTTTCCCGCTCTCATAACGCCCCGACACGCAGATATAAAGCTTGAGTATTCTTTAAGGCTCCTGACTCAGCCAAGAACTTTGCGTTGACGACATAGAATCAGACGGCGGTCTGGCTAAACTGGTAACCACATAGCACGAACCCATGTCCATGTGCTCGTCTGCGGCGCGCCGAGAGTGAACGAGACAGAAAGCACCTTCTCATACTAATCATTTGCTTTAAGCGACTGAAAATGTTTTCTCGGCAATTTCGGCCGCTCAAGAGCCCTAGACATCAATACGGGGCAGAGGGCATTCTAAATAACGTATAGGATGTGTCACCAAAATCCAGATAAATCGAACAATTTCATTAATCAAAAATGTTTATAATGAAAACTAAATATTACAAAAAAAATTTTTATTTGACTCTTTTATATGACACTTGTAACAGGGGGATCCCTATAGAGCATAATTATTCGATATATCCCCCATTAGCTTGAATGATGGCCTCTATTCTCGATCTGAAGCATTCGCACGCACGCTGTAATGTAGCGCTATCCATGCCGACGAATGCTGCCTCAATAGCGGTCCTTAATGACATCACATTGGGATGCCGAGACTTATTTGTGATTCTTTCAACTACGCTCCATACGTAGTAAGGGATTTAAATCTGGGTTGTTGGGAGACCAAAATGGTAAGCGAGACAAGCAACTCGGCTTGTCCTGGTTCAGAGAGCATCTGTCGTATTTTTAATGTATATGATTTATATCGAAGGTCCTCCTAGGCAATTCGATGCATTGTTGGCTCACTTACATCAATACTAATTTTCGCAACGATTGCTCTGGATTCCGAAATCAGTGCTTGGGTCCTTTCAACGACTGCGGAGGTCCTCGTGATGCGTTCTTTCGAGTGACTCTTCCTCGCTGGCATACTGAAACCTTTGTTGAACTGTTCTAAACCCGTATATTTTGCCATAACGTTATAAACAGTTGATCTCGGGTATTCAAAGAACCGAATTATTTTCGTTGCTGAGTGCTCAGCACGAAGATCTTCGATGATCACGGCTCATCGATTATACTCCGCATTCGGTTTCAACATCGCGGCCATTTTGAGAATATAACTGTTTACTAGCATCAGGCTTTCTCAGACGCCAATAACAACTTCTGACGGAGGCACAATATAATGGAAAATTTAAATTGAAATTTGTCCGGATTTTGGTGATGCACCCTGTATAAGTTTTAATATTGGGAGTACAAATAAGTTTTTGCCGTTTGCAAAAGACGGCGCCACTAATAAACTATAGTTAAAATTGTTATAAAACGACATATCGTAAGATTGGACATCCGGCAACACCATAACCTTGAAATATTAGCGATTTTGTATTATATATTTTTTTTTGTACGAAAATGTCGAGCCGAATAAGCGTCATTTGCGGGAACTTTTGATTTACTTCTTTAATTTGAAGAAATCTGCAGCTGAGGCTCATAGATTGCTTGTAGAAGCATATGGTGATGCTGCCTTAAGAGCACATCATATGAATACCAAAAAATTGTATCGATGATTGGATGGCCTCAAAGAATGAAGCGTTCTTCCGACGCGGTATCCACATGCTACCAGAAAGATGGGAAAAAGTGGCTAGCGATGGCCATTACTTTGAATAAAACATTATGTACCGTTCTTTCACAATAAATGCTTAATTTTTGATAAAAACGGCGGAAACTTATTTGTATTCCCAAATTGTAGTAATAATGTATCCCATTCAATAGTATAATGTTAAAACGCAACAGTTTACGAGATATTTAATTTTTCACGATTTTTCATGCGCGTTATATAGTACACCTCTTCTTCATAAACTCAAGTAATAAGAATAGATCAGTAGAAGTAAAATTCTACTGGAAAACAATTATAAAGCAGCATTTCTCTTTACGAAAGTCTTGAAAGGTCATTAGAAAAGAAATCATGTTTGAGACTCGAGACTTGTGAAGAAAATATGCGAAAAAAAATCGAATAGTTACAAAAAGCACGTTTTTCACTTATAAGACAAAAAATATTGATTGTATGAAAAAAAATTGGTATAAAAAAATGTACGTATTTGAAATAACTACAAAATAAGACGTGGAATTAAAATCGATTTATTACAATACTTTAGAAAAAAAAATTTTTAAATACCGAAAAAAGCCTTTTTTTCACTCACTGTTTTTTCACTCTCTGTTTATTGAGAGTTTATTTAAACGCAAAGCTTTGAAATCTCGTAAAATGTAGCCTTCATAATGATGAATAAGTCTGAAGTATTCATTAGTTTTTGCAAAAAGTCATTTGTTCACTAAAAATCTGTGCGGATAACTTAATTTCTTCATCTTTGAGCAATTTAAAGGGACTTTGCTTCTTCAAGAGTTGCATTATCACGTACACTTAATATGGGGAGTATAAATTAGTTCGATCCATTTCCCTAAAGATGGCTCCAGCTGTTGTGAATGGTTCATAGTGACAGCTGATTTTGGCGGTTTCAGAGAGGTTAAACATCTGCTAATAATATTCAGTTTATATCCCTTTGAGTTTCATACAAAAATCTTGATTTTTACTGTGTTTGAAATGTCGAATTTTGTGTTAAGCAAGCAGCATTTGCTGGAGATTTTGATTTTCTGCTTTAATTGGAAGAAATGTGCGGCTGAAGCTCATCGAATGCTTGTCGAAGTTTATGGTGACACTGCTCCAACTGATAAATCATGTAGGGAATGGTTTCGACGTTTCAAGGATGGAGATTTCAGCGTTGAAGACAAGCCTCGCTCTGGACAGCCAAAAAAATTCGAAGACAAAGAATTAGAGGCATTACTCGAAGAAGATCAGAGTCAAACGCAAGAGGAGCTTGCAGAATCATTGGGGTAATTCAACAAGCCGTTTCTGTACGATTGAGAGCTATGGGAATGATTCAAAAACAAGGAAATTGCCTTGTGAATTGAAACCGAGAGACGTTGAAAGGCGATTTTTCATTTGCGAACAGCTGATTCATAGACAACAGAGAAAAGGTTTTTTGCATTGGATTGTGACTGAAGATGAGAAGTGTATATTCTAGGACAATTCCAAGAAGAAAAAATACTACGCTAAGCTCGATCAATCGTTGCCATCGACCTCAACATCAACACCATGGCAATTCATGATTCCAAGATCATGCTTTGGTGGAACCAAAAGGGTCTTGTTTACTATGAGCTGCTGAAACCTGGCTATTCCATTACAGGCGATCATATCGCCTACAATTGATTCGTTTGAGTGCGAGAAAAACGGCTGGAATACGAGCAAAAAACATGATAAAGTAATTCTTCTTCATGACAACGCTCGGCCTTATGTCATTAAAGTCGTAAAAAAATATTTGGAAACGCTCAAATGGGATGTTTTATCGCATCCGCCGTTACGCGTGTATGAATGTGTATACATACATATATATTTGTGTACATATGTGTGCGTGCGTGCGTGTGTGCATGCGTGTGTGTGTGTGCGTATTCAGGTGTGTGTACCTATACGAGGAGATATGTATATGAGAATGGGTGGATGGAGTGACAGATCGATTTACTATTTAGCTGCGCGGGAGTACTTGGTCCACAGAATCTCGGGTGGATGTTGCTCGATGATAAGGAGGCCCGCTCTTCACGCAAGAACGCCAAGAGGACAGTTCGGTGAGTGAAGACTAAATAGTCAGATAACAATAGTCTAGAGAACATACAGAGTAATTGAACAATTGTAATTGTTCAATTACTCTATCTAGTAATTGAGATGCGCGACGAGCCAAGGGTCTCTGGTTGTACGAACTCACGCGAACTGAAAATTTTTTGTGCAAAATGATTGACGTGAATCGAGTTAGCTGGATTTCTGTACTGATGTGAAGTTAAGTTGATTTCCGTGCTAACGCTCTGCGCTTCCGCGAGACCTCTATTTATACCCCGAAAAAAGAGTATAATGCTCTTTATCTAATGCAATAGTTAGTTGCAATGTCACGCGAGATTTATGATTTTTATTATTGTTCAAATGCATCGTTAGAAGGGTTTCGACAAGAAAAGAAATGATTTACGTTTTTCTTTAAAGAGGCAAAATTGCTCCAGATGGATGACGAATTCTAACCTGCTTGTAGCACAGTTAATAGCAATAGAGGAGAACATAAAAAGGTACATACACTACGATAAGTCCATATTCGTATACATTGTATATCCATCTATGTTCTTTTCATGGTAGTAACTGGTCTTGCATGCAGGGCAACTATTGTCAATCGCGAGTCCGATCTTAGATAATGTCATGAGAAATATCCATTTTATGATTTTTTAAGAGCGACGTGGTGCCTGTTTTCTTAAGATGAAATCGTCGGTTAGTCTGGGATGATAAAGCTTGGATTTTTATTATTGCGTAATTTCGGTGCATTTATAATTTTGCATTTATCTTTTGCAATCTTGTCACTTTTCGGGCCTGCATTAAAATTGTTATTCCTTCCGGGTTGACGTTTACGAATTTTCGCGGAGCGAAATTGTTGTCCCTCTTTTCAGTTATATCAGGCCGTTATCAGAAGCCTATGATTCTCCACTTGAGTTATAAGCGTTAACCATAGTCGCGACATGAAGCCGATTTTTTCGAAAGAAAAGAATCGTAGCATCTATAGGACATAACATTACTAATAAATCGAAAAAAATAAAAATTTAAGAAAGAAAAAATTTTCTAAACTAAAAGTTTCATGGTTACAATTCGAAATTTTTTTAACAGCAAATGCAATTCTTCCTTGACAAATTTTGTGCTGATAATTCCGTATATTTAATTGTCCGTATATTTAATTAAACACTTTTTACAGAATATTAAATAAAGAAACATAGCTAATGTGATTTAAATTTGTTAATCAGACATGCACTCAAAAGTGATTTTTTTTTAGTAATAAACTGAAAAAATAAAAATTCAAGAAACAAAAAACTAAAAATTTTATATAGTTACAATTACTTTGCGAAATATTTGGTTAAACTATTATATCATGTTTATATCACGTTTATATCACACATTAAATTTAGTAAATTTTAACATACGAAATCAAATACTCGCGAATCGAGCGGACCGATCTTCTCGACTCGCACGCCGGCTTCCTTCCAGGATTATTTTGTTTAAAATCTTTTTTTTTTTAAATAAATGTTTAAAACATATTTTAAACATCAGATTAAATTAAACATGCTTTTTTTAAAACAATTAAAAACAAATATTTAAAACGTTATTTTTTAAAATGTATTTTTAATATTATTTAATAGAGGAAAAGGTGATACTCCAGTTACATTTTACACAATAACTTGGTTTACTTGAATAGTGAATATTTAAATTTAAAACTTGACAATTACATTCATTAAAATGTTGAATTGATTCAAAATATTACGAAATATTTATTATTTAGGACACTATTAATAAAAATGTGACAACATTGCATAATGGCGAATCGAAAAGAAACATGGATAATGGCCTTCCATATATAAATAATCTTAAAAAATTAGTTTCGTTTAAAAAACAATAGTTTGATTATAAAATTAACAAAAAAGTAAAGTGTATTGTAGAATAATATATGCATGTATGCAAATGTATATACATACATATGTATACATATAATTTTGTATACAGGGTATTTGGAAAATAATGATAAATCTTTCGCATAGAGGCAGAATGAACTAAACTGAGAAGAAAAATCCTCTATCATTTTGCAATTTTCATAATAATTAATAAGATATTAATTGCTAAAATTGCTGAAAATTGGTCTTTAATAATTTTTTACTCAAATATCAACTTTATAAAAAAAAAACTGCAAGAAACAACAATTGTTAATTTTTTTTTAATAGAGCTCTAAGAATTTTTTTAGAATTTTTTCAGAATTTTTTAATACCGTATTTTCTTATATTGGTAAAAATGAGAAAATATTCTAAAAAGTTGATAAAAAAATTTTGTAGAATTTGTTACATCCAAGCTCCGCATGCACGGAGCTGAGGGAGTGAAACAATAGGAACCGAATTATTAGATTGGTCGTGTCCAAGTTTCGATCCGCAAGAGCCGTGGGGAAGGACCGACGTAAATCAGGAGGCACTTCGTTTCGTCCTGTGGCTTCTAACGAGATGGAGTCGAACGAAGGACGAAATGGAAATCTCAACTCGTGCTCCGCTAAATGAACACGAGTTGGACGTACTTTTAATATAAAGGATCCAAATTGAGTCAGTGTGCCGAGAGGGCGCACTTTAATGGTAGATGTGCCGGTACGTCCGTATAACCTTTCGGTCAACTGGAACTTAATTTAAGTGACTGGGGAGAGGGCGAAGTGCAACCGTGGGAGAGCTTACAATGAATACAAGGAGAGCTGTCAAATTAACAAAAGAGGGTTTAATTTAACAGTATTATAATTGAAGCAATATTTGGTGATACATTTTCCTAGGGTATAAAAGTATAATTTTTTGGTTCTTTATTCTGTAATGTGTTTGTGTATAGATTTATGTTGTGTGAATGTGGGTGTATCTTCTGACAGAAAAGAGGAGAGAGATGAAATAAAAAAAGGAGGAGGATCATAAGGGAGAAAGATAGTCGTGGAAAGGGGAATGAGAGAGGAACCGAGAACGGAAAAGGGATAATCGACTCCTTTGATTCGGACCATAACTCGGTTGGCAAAAATAGGTGTAAAAAGGTTGTAAAAAATTAATTCATTAACATTATGGAAAAGAAAGGGAACGAAATTGAAAGGAGTATAATCATTAATGATAAGATCGGTGTCGGTAGAAAGAAAAGAATCACTGGATAAGAGAGTAATTCACGTAAAGGCGAAGGAGTGAGGGAAAAAATGGGGGAGAAGTCATCTGGGAGAAAATTAATTGTAAGGTCTTCACAACATGCGAAGAAGGAGAATATAGAATATCAAATCTGGGATGAATGATGGCAACTCGAGATGATTTCTGGTTTGCTCAGCCGGATATTCTTCATATGTACTAATGTTAAGCGAGCGGGCACAAACTACCGGTTGAATAATCCGCGTGTGGCAGGGAGGAATGTTATCACGAGAACGCATTGCAATATTTCCTCCTTTTTAATTTTCTATTACAAGGAAATTAGAGTAGGTAAAGAACAATAAAATGAAATAGGACTAGAGACGAGACAGTGTGAGAAAGATGAAAGGGACAGAAGAAGGTGAAATGGAGACATACTATTGCGTTGGTTGAAGAAGCTCGATAGAATGAAGCGAAGGAGCCTTGCCGGCAGATTCTGATGATTGCGACCAGATGTTCGAATTCGATGTCTTCCTCCAACACTGACTATAAATTTATTAATTTAGATAGCAAGTGCGCGAATTGAATTTCTCTCGCACTAATTCTGAATAGTCAAGTGTTGGCCGGAAAAAGAAAAATTAGAACTTCAGATCGCTACGTCCGTCTCCCAGAAAGAAATTGAAAAAAGTATTGAGTCCCGCGGAACCGGGATTTTTATAGTAATCGAAATAAAACATTAACAGCATACTTGGGAGATAAATCCGTTAATTAGGTGGTGGAACCTATTTCTTGCTTTCTAATTGGTCAAGAGTGGAAAAGCATATTGACCGGATCTATAGCGTGTGGAAGTGTCATCCTTAATTTTACGATCTTAAAATTTATGAGAAAACCGCGCGTGCAGTTCGTCGAGGAAACGCGTGTAGCGGGACCATTAAATTCCACTTCCTAAACGTCGCGTGTCTTAAATTTTATGATCATGAACTCGTAAGAATCGTTCGCCACTTGAAAAAATATTTGGCTTACGCCGGTCTTACGCTTTCAATGACATATTTATTATTATTTTAGCTACAGTGTCGAGAGGCATAAACTTGGTGTCTTTTTGATCCCGCCGCTTGTGCACGTGCACCGATTTCTAGTTTATTTCGGAGCGACGTTTACGAGGAGATACTGGATTCTTCGTTTTAATATTTAGTATGGAAAAGAAAATTTTCAATCTTCTCTAGACTATAATGCTCAACTTGTCCGTTATTCGTAGCTGTCTTTTTATTTTAACGAATTCCAGATCTTCACGAAAGAAAAGCATCGTGGGAGTCCACTGAACGTAACAAGTTCTATGAGAAGAAAATTAACAATTTTTATTTTTTGCAGTTTTTCTATAAGATTGATAGTATTTGAGTAAAAATTATTAAAAACCGAAATTTTCATCAATTTTTAGCAATTAATATCTTGTTGTTATATAATAACTATTACGAAAATTGCAAAATGGTAGAGTTTTTTTCTCAGTTTAGTCCATTCTGCTCCTATGCGAAAGATTTATGTTCCAAACACCCTGTATATAAGCAGCTTGACAGCCCATAAAAATCTATAATAACATAAATTATAGATTAATATTAGAACTACAATTAATATTAGAACTACAATTGGTTCAAGAAATAATTATTTTGAAATATTTGAAAAATTTCAAAAAAGAAGTCGTGAGTAATCAACACGCATAAAGGATCACATTAGCAAAATGCCATGTTTAAATTTGTATAACTTAAAATATATAGTCATAAAATGTTAAATAGCACACAACACATTCAAATATACATATATTTATGTGATAATCTTAAATTTAAGAAAAATAAGAAAGTAGGTGTAATTAAATGATAAAAAAATGTACCTCAGAAACGTTTCAAAATACTTAAAAATAAAAATGCGTTATAATAAAATATAATAAATATATGTTTAAAAGCTGTTTTTTTTTATTTTAAACATGATTTTTGTCTAAAGTTGTTTAAAACATATATAAAACATTAAAAACATGTTTTAAACAAAAAAACTAAATGTTTTGTTTTTTTAACCCTGCTTCCCTCACTCCGACCGGCGCACTGCCTCGCTCGCGTTCTGCAACTTTCCAATGATTTTAAACAAACTTTTTCAGTAGCAAAAAATTCGAGAATTTTTCAACAGCAAATTCAATTCTTCCTTGACAAATTGGTACCAGAAGGAACTCTTTAAGCTTAAAAACTAGAGCCACAGTGATTTTTTGAAAAAAAATTATTATTTTGGCTCCTAATAATCGGAGAGTAATCTTTTTTTTTTAAATTCGTAGAAAAATATCAGATTTCGAATGCTTCACACAACTATTTGATATGATGCATATTAACGAAATTATTTCCATTTTTTTGTACGGAAAAAGATATCCAGGCGTTTTTTTGAAAGCGTTTTATAATAGTTTAACTGCAAAAAATCGTTTTGTTATTAAGTGTACGTGATATTAGTATTACAACATACAATTCTTGAAGAAGAAAAATCATCCCTAAATTATGCGATTGCTCAAAGATGAAGAAATTAAGTTTTCCCCAGACAGGTTTTTAGTGAACAAAACAAATGATTTTTTGTAAAAACTAATGAACATTTTAGGCTTGTTCAGGGCTAAATTTGTTCGTCATTATGAGGGCTACATTTTATGAGAATTTCAAACTTTGCGTTTAAATCTAAATGAACAGAGAGCGAGTGAAAAAAAGGGCTTTTTCATCAAAAGGTTTTTATTTTTTTTCTACTGAATAGAATAATAGATCGATTTTAATGTTCCACGTCTCATTTTGTAATTATTTCGAACAAACAACAAAATTTTTTTATACCAATCTTTTTTCAATCAATATTTTTCGTTTTATAAGTGAAGAATATTTTTTGCAACTATTCGATTTTTTTTCGCGTATTTTCTTCACAAATCTCAAGTCTCGAACATATACATTTCTTTTCTAATGGCTTTTCGAGAAAACTCGTGAAAAGAAATGCTGGTTTATAATTTTTTTCCGGTAAAATTCTACTTCTATTTAACTATTCTTACTACTCAAGTTTATGAATGGGAGGATTATATATTATATAACGCGCAAAATCGTAAACAATTAAATATCTCGTAAACTATTGCGTTTATGATTTATACTATTCTGGATTAAGAGAAGAGATATCCTATTACTATAATTTATTAAAACTTATATGTTATTTAGGATTCCCTCCGCTCCTTATTAATGTCTAGGCCGCCGAGCAGCCGAGATTGTTGAGAAAGCAATTTTCGGTCGTTTGAAATAAGCAACTAGTGTGAGAAAGAGTTCGCTGTTTCGTCCACTCTCGGCGCCCATAGGCGAGCACACGAACATGGGCTCGTGCTTGTTTGTGTTTATTACAGCGCCGAATCATGATAAATGGAAACTTATAGGCATGGAAAAACAATGTTTTGACAATGAAATTTATGTTACATGCCATTTCGTTATTATTTGCTTAATTGTGAAAATGACTTATCTCGTACTTATCAAAGTCCTAATTATCTTATAAAAAATTATGTTTGAATTTTATATGTAAAAGCTTATATTTTACTCGTTTCAACAGCTATCGGATCATATATTTCTGCCCAAATATAGGCTCACTTTATGTGCCTATTACGACCATTTACTAACTCAAGGGACGAAAGGACAGTTTTCATCAATTTTTACAAGTATTTTAGAGTTAAATTTCGTCATTTTATTTTATCCAAATTGTCTTTATTTAAAAATGGCACGCAGTATAAATTAATATCGCGTATCATTCCTCGCTTCTGACATCACGATATGACCGCGACTGGTCAGAAATCTTAACCGGACGTACTTCATGGATGATGTATCACCATCACAACAAATATCAGATACTTTTTGTACCTGATAATACTTTTTTGATGAAATTATCATATTTTTGTAGCAAAAAACAGCGAGAATTAATTCTAGCCTAATAAATCTTTTGAATCCATGAGACTCATGCATAGGAATGTGCGATCTCCATTAATTGAATCGATCTCTGAATCAATCTTGAATCACATTCTGAATGAATCTATTGCAGATTGATTCAAATTTTTTTAATAATATCCCAATGAGATATGACAATGGAATATATATCAAATCGATTTGATATTTTCAGCGTCGATATTGATTCCATTGTCATTTTTTATTGATATTGTAAACAAAACAAAAACAATTAAAACACGATTTTGATTTGCCTACGACTAAAATAATTTTAATTTAAAAATCTAAATTTAAATTAACATCTGTAATTCTGACATAAATCAACTACTGATGTAAAATTAGAAATATCGTATATAAATGCGTTAAATTCGGTTTTATAATTACTATCAATTGATGTTATAAATTAGAATTTAATTCTCATTTATACATTTTATCAGTAATAATTACTAGTTGTAAGTAGGTATACTAGACGGATTCTAACTCTGGTGCTCTGAGGAGGGTGCGGAGTGCGGGAGATAGACGCTCGTGGACGCGGGGAGGAAGAGAGGAAGAAGGCGCGGAAAAATCTCAGCGCTATCGATGTTTACCGATATAATGATACATGCCGCCATGTTGTGACGTCACGTCATTCGGGATGTCGCCGCCGTCGCCATCACCACTGCCATCGTCGTCTCCGCGGACCCCGCGTTCATCCCAAAATGTGTCACGGATCGCCGCCGTCACGCTATCTCATATTACTTACTTCTTTTTCTCAGTGTGTTGCCGTCTTCTCTTATCTCCCTTTTTTTTTATTTTCGCACCCAAAACTATGTTCTGATGATGATATCATCAATGCGATTTGATATAAATGCGACGTTGCCAAATAGTATACATGTCACGTGACCAGATTTTTCACGAACATTTGACATGGTACATGTCACAACATATTCTAGCGGTGACATCATCATCAATGTAATGTGATACAAATATCACGTGATCAAGTAAATGATATAAAATAAGGAGATTAATTTTAACCTCTGAATTGCTCACGTTTATTTCCATACTTGTTATTCATTTTTTTTCTTACAATGGATAGGCATGGATAGGTCGGAAAGTAAAGAAAGTACATATAGTGATGTAAATAAAAAATTTTTTATTCACATGTTATTATATCGTTTTTTTTTTGTATGTATTAAAAACTAAAGCCAATAGCTCGCAATCGACGAGCTGATGCTTGTTAAAGATCACTATCGCGTATAGCGTCTTCGGACGCAATATTGGAGAATCGCGTATACTCGACATCGATTGTATCGACGAGTCTAATCATTCGAACATTACATCGATACATCCGTCAAATGCAAACATATGTCATAGCGTCGTTTCGGTCATTGTAATGCATACGTACGAAAAATCGAAACATACGAGCATGCAAACTCTGAAACGGTTAGCAGTCCAACATTTATAAAATTATATTCGTTTCGCAGCATTTTGTAAATATTCCATCACTGCTCGTAGAGACCCTTCCACGTTTCAAGAGACAGCGACAATTCATGTCCACGATGGTCTTCCAGGGCGATCTCCACGTAACTCGGTGGACCAACATTGATTCCAATTTCCAAAAATTTATAGGCCGTAACCGTCAGATCGTAATCAGTAAACGCACCGCACGATGCTCCATGCTGTGTACGTACATAATGTTAAAAAACATTTCTTTTGTGTATAGAACGTTGAAACTTACATGTTACTGCAATTCTTCTTCGTTTCGTACGATGCGTTGTCTTTAGCGAAGTACGTTTTCGTACAAGTGGTATCGCAAGACTGATTGCATCCGCGTAACTTATGACGTATATGGTAAAATTTTTAGAATCGAAGAGGGGGTAACTCCTCTCCTCTTTCCAAGAACTGTGAATATATCGCGACATGTTTTATCGCGTTTTTTCTACGTATTTTTTTTGTTTGTGAGTTTATCAATGTTTATATTTCATGATTTATATTTCGATGGCATTGATGATGTTGATGAGCACGTTGGCGACTTTGATGCTTTTTCCCCAGGACATTCCCAATATTTTCCTTTTTCTTTCGATAATGGACTTGGCGGACTTGGCAACAAGAAAGTATCCTTTTTCGCTCGTAACTGAAGCTTACGATTGAATGAAAAAGTTTTATACATTACCTACTATCTTGATCAAAAAGTTCCCGGAATTTATTCAGAAAATTCAAAATACAAGTTTAAAATACAATTTTATTCATCAAAAGTGATATTGTCCCCTTCAAAGTACTCCCCATCGACTGCAACGCACTTATGCCAGCGCTTGATCCAGCTCTCGAAACATTTCTGGAACTCTATTGTCGGTATAGCCATCAGAGCCGTCTTCGATTTTTCCATTACCTCCTTTCGGCTGTTAAAACGTGTTCCCCGTAATGGTGTTTTCATGCCACTCATAAGCGGTTGTTTTCTTTAGAGTATCACCGAAACAGTTTTCCAACATTTCCAAAGTTTTCACACCATTGAATCCATTTTTAACGCAAATTTAATACAAACTCGTTGTTGCAAATTCAACTCCATTTTTAAAACTGTAAAAAATCGAAAATACGTGCAGAAGTAAATGTACTCAAGACGGCGTAACTTTTACAAATGTCAAGCTATGATGATAAAATTTGGTGGGAATGTCAATGATAGATGTGGCAACCTAACTAAAAAACAAAACTCAAATCAGCTGACTCAGAACATCACCTGGTGGTAATTCCGGGAACTTTTTGATCAAGATGATATATACATTGCATATATATATATATATATATATTGCCAGATCGGACATGTCGCGACTTGTTTAACAGAAGCATTGATGTTTTCGGATACATACGTTCATACAAATATGTTAATACATATTACATTCATATGTTTATATTTATATACGATCATACATACAAATATATGTATTACAAAGAAAGGGAAAAAGAAATACGTAATAAATACGTTAACGTACTTTTATTTTAAAAATTCTTTTTTTATACCAGTTATATATTTTCAATACATTTTGCAACGCAAAATTCTTAACATATAACATATCTACATCGCATAGTATTAGCAACATCCAGATTAAAGATTCCATGTCTTTGTAAATTGCATCCAAGATCTCGATGTACGTTCTCGCTCCAGAAGCAAGTTCCACAGCCACGTTCATTTCTCGTTCCTAACATACACGATAGCATCATCTTTAAATACAGTCGCCATGATCAAGCGTTTCACCTCGTTGTACAGGACCATCCCGTCCTCCCATCGCATGATGATAAGCACTCAACCAGGAAGCACAAGACCTTTCGGATCTTGTCAAAAATTTCCATGACACCAGAAAACGTAAAAATGTAATGCGTGAAAACGATCCTCTGTTTCAGCACCGTTGCTTCCTTCATAATAAATTTCTTGATGAATCCTTGCAAATCCACGAATGTTGGCACGGGCATCGATTGCGGCGTACCGTAGATTTATGTCGAAGGTGCACTTAGGTGATTTTGCGCCCAACATCGGTCAATGAATTATACTGAACCACGTGAGCGTGTATGATGAGACAATAGGCTGTTGTATTTGCGGACATGTTCTTACATTCAAAGTCTAATCGCACATCTGTCCACGATGTTACTCTTGACCGAGTCATTCTATCGAGAGCAATCGATGATCACGAACGGGCTATTACATAAAAAAATTATAAAAGTGAGATTCGGCTACTCGTATCCGTAGTAGCTCTTGCAGAATCGCATACAAGTTGTACAGAATCGCACATCTGTTTTTATCAAAATCCAGATTCAAATCATCGTACGGATAACATTCCGAATTCACATAGAGTTTCGCATTGGTTAATCGTCGAATCGATTTATATCCTCAGACATGATGTTTTTTCGACCTGTTTGCATAGCGAAAATGTAGCGCGGCTTCTCGAGTTGAATATTCTTGATGATCCACGAATGCTTGGTTGTGCTCTGCGAGCACTCGTACAGATCCCACGAGCGAAGTCCCATGCTCAGATATCGTCCACTCTTCAAAACGCGCAGCGTCGACAGCTTATTTATCTCGCTCAATAACACGAGCGGCATTCGCCACTGTATTTTGAATAATTTGGCGTTGACTCTGTCGATCGCTGGATCTCCCGTCAGATAATTGTTGTCGTTGTGCGCTCGTATTAAAATCAATTCGTGACGAACGTCGATCACCACGCGTTTGTAATCTTCGCAAAATCATAGCAGTACGTAGAGTGGTACACAGAAATTAAAGTATCCGGCCACAGTAGTCTGCGCATTCCGCAGAATCACGCTTCATCGGATGATATTGTTACATAATTTTTGAGCGAGCTAGTTATGTCCACGTTTCTGTTACGGTCAATCTCCATACCGTTGAGTTCATATCGAATTTCATCGAATATGAACATGACGCAATTATTTCCCAATGCCACGTGAGCACCCTGAATCATTTTGTTCTTCGTCAGTTTTCCCTCGACATATAGAAAACTTTCGTACGGCAGTGTGTATAAATCTTGTTGCTATATGGGTATTCTTATTTCGTCGCTGTTCCCGAACGTTGTGTTGGCGAACGGATTGTACGTGTGAGTCTCAATTTTTTGACGATCGTCGAAGATCGATCACTCATCTTTAATTAGGATATCAGTCATCTTAAATGTTGCGCACCGCGAATCCCAAAGATTTTTAAAATGTAACGTTCGACACGCTGAACTTCTTCTTTCTGATGCAGCTGAATGAGCTAATGTTAGCTGTGACGTCAGCCTTGTAAAGAATGTGTTATCTCTCTGCGTGCGTTCCATTTAGCACGAGCATCTCACGCTCACGTTATCACTGTCACCGTCATGCAATCTAACAGCGATCTCTTCTCCTCGAGAATCGAGCAATTCGTTCTGGTCGACATATCATTAAATCTGCAATGTTCCGTGCGATGATCGGCAGGTAAATGATTCGCGTCCGATATCTTATATCCTGGCGGCACAGTTTCGGCAAAAATTCGTGTATCGCGCTTTTGCTGTACGCATCCGCGGTCACAGTACATTCTACGCAGATAACGTTCATTATGTTGATCGACACGTCTGATTTGTGCTATCTTCGCGGCCGCAGTATACGCTTCAACGAGAATCCCAGCAGCGATCCAATGCTGTTGGATTTGCCAAAATTTATTCTGTATGCACATCTAATCTCACATCTCATCGTAGTTTGCGCAGAGCGTAATCGAGTATTCACTCTCGTCATCATCGTCATCAATGTCATTGTTGTTATTTTCACCACACACTACATCAACGGTTTCAAGCGCGTCGCGGCGCGGACATTTTTTTTTAAATCGCGTGTTCCAAAAATTCATTTATATCTCGCACTTCATATGAATCCTCGAAAATTGTAATTTCCGCGTCGTCTTTGGCGAAATTTGTTGTTCGATTCGTTCACATTCGGTATCATGTGATAATTCTCAAAAATCACCGGACCAAGCTCGTAATCTCCGTCACTCAAATCTATGGCGGGAAAGTAGTTCGTCACGAGGATGCTCTTCTCGCTCAGCATAAGCGTCACCGACGGAAAAAGCATTCAACTAATATTAAGATTTCACAGCACCTCATCGATTTTTAAATTCACGCGCGTCTACCGTTTATAAAGGGTCTTTCAATAAGGACGCTCGATTTTTAAATGTAAATAAAACAAGTTGTGAGATATTCACTCAATTTTTTTTTTATTTGAAAGAATATTTTATGGCATTAAGTATGGAATATAACATCACTCAAATGTCCGCCGCGGCTTCGCTTGGTGACACGTATTCGGGCGGTCCAATTTTCGATGATTTTCTCGCATAAATCTGGCTGAATTTGCTAGATGGCGTTTATTATGTTGACTTTGAGAGCATCAATTGTTTGCGATTTAAGATAACTCCAAAGGAAGAAGTCTAAATGCGTTAAATCGCACGATCTCGGTGGCCAGTTCACGTTGCCGTCACGCGAGATAACCATGCCTTCAAATCGCTCGTGCAGAATGTCCATCGTGGCAAGCGGTGTGTGGCACCATCCTGTTGGAACCACATGTTATCGGTATCCATGTCATCCATTTTAGGCCACAAGAAGTTACTTATCATTGATCTGTAGCGCTCGCCGTTGATGATTACGGCAACGCCCGCTTTGTTTTGAAAGAAGTACGGACCGATGATTCCGCGAGACCAAAATCCGCATTAAACAGTTCTCGGATGCATTTGGAGCTGGTGTATCTCGCGTGGATTGGTATCGTCCCAAATTCGACAATTTTGCTTGTTCATGTCCATTCATCCAAAAATGGGCCTCATCGCTAAAGATAATTTTGTTTGGCGAAATTTGGGTTAACTTCCAACTGCTCCAGAACCCAATCAGCGAACACACGGCGTTGTCTATGGTCGTTTATCTTCAGTTTCTGGATCAGTTGAATTTTATAGGGATGCAGACCCAAGTTCCGACGCAAAATTCGCCAAGTTGAAGTCGCAGAAAGATCAAGTTCTTGTGAACGACGAGAAATTGATTGCCTCGGGTTTTCCCGTACACTCTCACGCACAGCAACGATGTTTTCAGTAGACCTTGCATTTCAGCGATGTACTGTTGGCTGATTATTTATCGAACCGATTGACTCAAATTTGGTCACCAAACGTCGAACAGTCGACTCGGCAGGACGGTTGTGGCGAGGATAAAAATCACGTAATGCGCGGAACGTTTCTCGAACGGAGCACTGATTTTGATAATAAAATTTTATGATTTGCACACGTTGCTCAACACTATGACCTTCCATGGTGATTTGCCATACACTACTAAACAATTCATTCAAAACAACAAATTTGACAGATGTTACTTTAACAACATGGCTACTATAATCCAATAAATTTCGAGCGTCCCTATTGAAAGATCCTATAGAAACCGCAGACACAGCTATCCGCAGAAGCTCTGATCGTACGTTTGATAGGACGTGCGATTGTACTCTATCGTAGCATCGTTCCCGAAATATCGACCAAGGAACTGGTGCATTATCATTTTTTCCAATGTTGGGTGCGCTCGGGTCCTTGATCGGCGGAGCGGCCAGCGTGGCGAAAGCGATAAACGGCAGCAAAGCGTCGAAGAATAATGTCACGATCGTGCGATGGAACAGGGTCGCAGACTGTATCTCGGCTCGTGCAAACGCGGACAGGGCGCGTGCAAAAAAAAAAACATCGCCAAAGAGACAATAAAAATGCTGTCTGGCGCAACTACCAATGTGCAATTGAACGAGACGTACTTTAGAGGCGTTTTCATGCGTAACACGTTATAGATGAGCGGCACGTGCCGAAACGAAAGCGGTATCGTGAATCTGGACGATGCAGCGGGGCCTGGGTAGCGTACGCACCACCTCGCTCCGCCGTCGAAAATTCGCTTTTTCGTTATCTTTTTCCTCGTCGTCTTCTTCTTTGGTTTTATGCTCATGCTGAACTTGGTCTTGACTTTCATCGCTGCCCAGATGCAGCAGCTCTCTCGCTCAGAACCGAATCTCTCGATGATGCGTCCTAGCGCTTTATCGGCAATACCTTGGCCGTGTGTCTATCAGTAAGATCGTTGCTTCGAGAATATGCAATGTCGTGTTCTCGGCACGCCGCGTCCAGCGGATTTATACCCGCATCATCTCTGACTAATCCGCTTCGTAAGCCGAGTGCCTGGATCGCAAAACTGGTAGCCCGGAATATATAACTCGAAAGGAAACGCATTTATCGCTCGATTCAGCAGACCATCGCACGACGCCGACATTTGCTACAGTCCTTTATCTTCGGGACAGTCAATGTGTGTCCGCTGCCATGACTGATTGTAGTGCTCGTCGCAGTGACGATAGGCTCGAACCTCCGAATCTGCCCTCACGTGTTCCGAAACTTGCTCCAGACGTGTTCGAGTAGTCGCCGTGTATGCGTAAGAATATGACCTTCAACCTTATTGCAACTGCTCAGCGCTCAAGTCTCGAATATCGGAAGGATGACACAGCGCGAGATACATTTTACTACTGCGCGATTCACGGATTCGCACGCTTTTAAATAGTCGTTTGAGAGCGCACAGCCCGTAGTGTGAACATGAAATTCGTGCTGCAACCGCTGACGATACGCGTTACGAACTGCGACGCGAAATCGCGAATGATGGGAGGCAGCGCGGAGAAGCGCAAGCACGGCGAAGTACTATACGCGCAATAATTTGCGACCCGTCTAATTGCAATAAAACCAAGCTTTTCATAAGCTTGCTCAAGAGATCGAACGGCGTACGTTTCGAGAAACGTGTATGTCTATTCGAAATCGCTGCAATAGTTGAAAGTATTGATATCTCGAAAATTTATTTACTTCTATTGAAATCAGTTATTCCAACAACAGTGACGTCGTTTTACCGAGCGAGGCACGTCCAAATTCTACTTTTATCTTTGATGGTATGCGACAAGCAGGATGCGATGAGAGAATATTTTTCGATAGGCTGCCACGCGAACGTTAACGGCTTTTATCAAATATACGCGAGGATACCTACACATCTGATACGCGACAACGCGAATCTGCTAATCCTGTCAAACAGGACGATACCAACTTGAAACACGGTTACGATCATGAATACCGACATGTTGTACAACGAATTTTGTTTGTTATGTCACGACTGATGGCAACAAAAATATGGATTTTTAGTGATAGACAAGGACATTGCGCTTAAAGACGGAAGATACAAAAAAGGATTTAACAAGTTTGCGATAACAGGATTAGTCGTCATCGATACTTCGCCAGAGACGAACATGTCTGATATCCGCGAGCGTGAAAAAAACGTGAGAGAGATCGAGAAGATGAACGAGTCGATTCGCAAGAAATCACGCTCTGAAGAATCGCTCGTAGAATCGAGGAAGGACAGGCATTTAAGCCTATTATCAAACCGCTGCAACAGATCGTTGACAGCCCCGGCGCGATAAAGAAACAGTCGCACGCAGCATGATGACGCAGTATCTGCCCCTAAATGTGAGAAGAAAGAAGGGATGAAGGAGGAGGAGGGGGAAGGGAAAGGAGGAGAAGAAGGAGGAAGAGGGAGAGAAAACGAGCAAGATGTTCGAGCGTTTCTCGACTCCGAGTAAATCCGATAATCGATCGCACGATCGTGTACAGCCAATAACCTCCACTCCGCGTATATCGATACGACGATCGTATCGATATAGTCGGAGAACATTTTCGAAACGATAGATGACTCACTAGCAACGAAGATTCAAAATCAGTTGCAAACGTGGAAGATCGAGAGACATTTCAAGCCGGCTTGAGCCCGCTGGGTCAAAAGTACGTCGAGACTGTCCTGAGGGGAGCGCGAGATAAACAGAAGAGCGGATAGATGTGATTATGTGTACGGCTTACCTACAAGGTTTACCTACAAGGATGGATTGATGTTTGGCAATAAACGTTTCAGTGTATAGATGATGCGGATGACATAATTATTGATGACATACGTGACGCCAGTACATCAGTTTTTATGAGTTAATTTTCAAGAGAATTTCCGACGACCTCCTCTACACAGAAGACGATATGATCAAGTACAAGAACAAGTTGCTGGCGCACACAAACATAAGCATCATTCGCAGGGCCGATTATTGAGCAACAGAGGATACAAGTACAAATACGTAATCGCGCCGTTGAAGTCGATCACACCCAAGAAACAGAAAAAGAAATCTGGAAAGGGATTACCTCACGCAATGACATTGAATAATGCGATCGATTACGTTCACTGAGACGATCCGAACTGATGGATCGTCTACGATTGCTCAAGGCTTATGACGCTTCGCACCAAGCGAGCAACAACGCTCGACGAGTTGCTATCGATCATCGAGGAACTTCGCAAAGCCGGTCTTATTATAAATTAAATCGCGTATAGACGAAATGAGTCAGTCGAGTGGCATCAATGAGAAAAAATACTTTTACTCTGTGTATTAAATCATGAAAAAGAGAGCTAGTGAAAAGAGAAAAATTAGCTGAGAGATGTCGATTTGTCGAGGAATTGCACGCTCCGGCGAAGAAATTTTCCGCGAAGGCGCATCATAGTTCAAGGATACGACGATTTGACAGGCTGATATCGTCGAGATGCGCCCGTACTCGAGCTTCAACAGAGGCCATTACCACTACATCGTCATCGGACGGTGAGTATGTAGTGGTAATGGTATGCGTGGACCGTATCGCTCAAGAGTAAAGGTGGAAGTGAGATAGCTGATGCTACCGCTGAGATAATTCGAGCGAGTGAAAGATATCCTAAAAATTTACAAATGGATATGGGAAAAGAGTTTTACAACGCCAATGTGCAGAAAATTTAAAAAAAAACATTAATCACGACGTTAATCACTATTCTACATTGAATATTCGATTGAAAACGTTAGTGGTTGAGCAGTTCAATCGCACACTCAAAAACGACATGTGGAAGATGTTTACACTCATGGCAATTACAAGTGGGTCGACGAACTGCCGCGTCTCGTTTCAGAGTACAACGCGCGCAAGCATCACACTATCGGCATGCGACCCGTCGACGTAACTCCCGCGATCGCCGAAACTCTTGGACATGATATACAGCGCGATAAAAATCGCTAGTCCGACAAAATTCAAAGTGGACGATTCAGTACGCATAAGCAAGTACAAGACGATTTTCGAGAAAGGTTACACGCCAAATTGGATCACCGAGGTGTTTATGGTCGTTAAGATGCAGAGTACCAATCATGTAACCTATCTGTCGCGGAAAGTCCGTTGCTGAAGCGTTCTATGAGTATGAGTTGCATCGCGCTCATCCAGACGTGTATTTCGTAGAGACGTGTATTTCGTATACTGTGCAGGAAGGGAGACAAGATGTACATCAAGTAGCTGGGATTCGATGGATATAATGTATGGATACACAAAAACAATGTCATTTGATAAAATTTTGATTCGTGTATTTTTTTTCTATATATATTATATATATATATATATATATATATAATATATATATCATATATATCATATAATATAATATAATATATATCAATATATAAATGTATATTTTTATTACTCTCCATTTATCTTCGTTTTAGAGTATACAAAATACATAATTATTTGTACAACTTATGTAGCAGAATACATACATAGATAATAATTCATAATAGTAATACTTATATAAAAACATATATGTAAAGTGTAAAATAATAGTAATACATAATAGTATTGGGAGTACAAATTAGGTCCGTTTTTTTGTGTTCAAAAATGCATTTATTTCAAAACAAAATGAATGAACAGATTAAAGTCCATCGCTATCTACTACTTTTTCCCATTTCTCAGGCAATTTTCGAATTCCATCTCGAAAAAATGACTCGTCTTTGGAGGCGATCCAATTTTGGAGCCAATTTTCGATTTCTGCGAAAGAAGTAAAACCGGTGACTTGTCAAATCGTGCTGCATCCTTCGGAACAACCAGTAATCAGAAGGAGCAATATCCAGAGAATATGGCGGGTGCGGTAAAACATCCCATTTGAGCGTTTCCAAATATTTTTTTACGACTTTAGCGACATGAGGCCGAGTGTTGTCATAAAGAAGAATAACTTTATCTTATACATGTCTTTGCTCATATTCCGGTCGTTTTTCTCGCAAAACGGTTCAAACAAATCAATTGTAGCCGATACCGATCACCCGTAATGGAATCGCCAGGTTTCAGCAACTCATAGTAAACAAGACCCCTTTGGTCCCATCAGATACAGAGTATGATCTTCGGCCGTAGTGTTGATGTTGAGGTCGATGACAACGATTGACCGGGCTTAGCGTAGTATTTTTTCTTCTTGGAATTGTCGTAGAATATGCACTTCTCATCTTCAGTCACAATCCAATGCAAAAAACCTTTTCTCTGTTGTCTATGAATCAGCTGTTCGCAAATGAAAAATCGCTTTTCAACGTCTCTCGGTTTCAATTCACAAGGCAATTTCCTTGTTTTTAAATCATTCCCATGGCTCTCAATCGTACAGAAACGGCTTGTTAAGTTACCCCCAATGATTTTGTTCCTCTTGCGTTTGACTCTGATCTTCTTCGAGTAATGCCTCTAATTCTTTGTCTTCGAATTTTTTTGGCTGTCCAGAGCGAGGCTTGTCTTCAACGTTGAAATCTCCATCCTTGAAACGTCGAAACCATTCCCTACATGATTTATCAGTTGGAGCAGTGTTACCATAAACTTCGACAAGCATTCGATGAGCTTCAGCCGACTTTTCTTCCAATTAAAGCAAAAAATCAAAATCTCCCGCAAATGCTGCTTGCTTAACACAAAATTCGACATTTCAAACACAGTAAAAATCAAGATTTTTGTATGAAACTCAAAGCGATATAAACTGAATATTATTAGCAGATGTTTAACCTCTCTGAAACTCTCAAAATCAGCTGTCACTATGAATCATTCACAACAGCTGGAGCCATCTTTAGAGAAACGGATCGAACTAATTTGTATTGCCAATAATACGTATAAATAATAAAAATATGGGATACATAAAGTGTAAATTAAAATATTATTATACAAAATATTATTACAAATGTTAAAAACATATGATATTATATAAAAGTACAATAATCATAATACATAATAAGTGCTATTACATAAAACATACTAATAATATTTGTATAAATGTAAAAAAAAGTATATTACAATAGTTATATTACAATAGTTATATACATTACAATAGTTATACATAATAGCAACATATACTACATATAATACATATATATTACAAGGTATCCACCAATGTTCTCACGGTCCTCCATCGAATGCGGTACGATGTATCGTTTGTCATTGTATGGATTCAAAGCGATTTTCGATTCGGATATCGTGATCTAATATCTCGTGTAATTTAGATCGTATATACATGACTGATGGCGAGTCATGTTGATCTCTTCGTTCAAACATCGCGTGTAATCGTTGAATGTTATCGTTCGCGCTACGACGTTATTCTTTATGCCTTTCACCTTTTTAGTGTCCTTCTTACCGTCCACTCTCACCGTACATCTTCGCTCTGAATTCAACGAATTCGGTCATTATCGTACCGTTGTTCTCATCCTTCATCAGGCCGGATCTTTTTTATTCGCAAGAGGGTATCATACACGTTGTGCGGATACATTGCTCGTGTCGAATCTAACGATATCGCGTCTTCATAGTCTATTTCATAATCTCATAAACATCGTCTATGTAAATGAGACTGTCCGTGTTGATGTACATGATCTTACATTTGTCGAGATACATCAGTGACATGTACTCATGCTGAAATTCGTACAAGTAGACTTTCACTTATATCGAGTATGCATATACCCACGTAAATCGAACTTGTCGAACTTTATCCCGAGCGCACATTTCGATGGCGATTAGATTTTCCACAAAGCTGTAGCTGTGGAAATTCGGTTTCGCGAATGGGATGGATAATACGGCATTGCCGCGCCGTATTATCCATCCCATTTTATTAATTTTATTAATTTTACATCAACATGGTTGCGCACATTCTCCATAGTTTTGTCAAATATGCGTTGTTCATTAGTTTATACAAATTTTTTTCGAAATCGTTTTTCGCGCGCGTTCTAAATGTATTGAGTTCAATATAATTCACGGAGATTGAACGAATTGTAATATTCAGTGGATCTTTGTTACGCGAAGACCGTGAGGAGTACATTACTGCAGATTGCGATAGTGAATGTCGTAATCTCTGCTTATCGTACAACTAGAAGTTTATCTTCGCGCTTGTCGGACGATTTATCATGCGTTAGACAGAAAAATAGGTCAGTGTGTCAGTGTGTAGATGCTGCGAATACTCGAGATCGACCTCGAGAATATAATCGATGGATGAATCCGGAGTGATCGCACTCACGTCAAAGCATCGCATTCGCAGCATCTTTGACCATCGAAATTCGGCGTATAGCAAAGGTTGACACATCGCCCATCCGTACAGATTATTCACGTCGTAATACATAAGTACGACGACGGTTTCGATGGATCGAACACATGTATTTGTTATTAGCCTGCACGTATTTACTGGAATATTGACTGAAATCGCCGCGTATACTACGCTGGATGAACACGATCATATCGATGTCGGTCAGCAACTCGAATTTTACGCGCATATGTTTCAGCATGGCGTCCCACGTGAAATCTGGCAGTATAATAATGCACGGGATCGAGACAGTAACTCGCGACTATTAACGCAACTATTGCGGAAATTTTCAAAAATGTCGGCTAATAACATCAGTACATTTTCAAGTACAAGTCTATACTCGCCGAGCGGATAGAAAATCACTGCCATATATTCACGGCGTAAGCATAATCGCTCTCGGATATTGTATCGCCTGTCAACGAACTGAAAAATAATTCGCGCGGTAGTAAACGCGTATCCTGCAATTTTTCGACGCAGTCAGTGTATACAAAGACATCTTTTCGTGTGAGTAATTCAAATTCTTCGTCTGATAATTGGAAATTCGGAATGTACAATTTTTAATTTATCTTTGTCGAAATACGACGCCAATTTATTGAGGTTCGTACTTAGAAATTTGAAAGAATCAATGAACCTTAATTTTTCTGAAAATTCTTTTCATTTTTGTCTTTGGTGCTATCGACATGTGAAACGAAATATATTTTTCTTTAATTATCGGTAGTACATCTATATGGTATGATCATCGCGGTAGCAATTTCTTTAATTATAAAATGCGCGTCGTAGCGATAAATTATGAAATATGATCGAAATATAAAACTAATTTTAATAATTTAAGCTACAATGCGCTGAACCGCAGTATTTACCGGTGAGATGATAATGATCGCGGATTCGCGTATCGGCGCGAATGGTTTCTCGCAGATGTGACAACATGTCGCGCGGTACGCCGGATGATATGCTGTTTAGACGCTTCCATGGGTACGTTGGCGGATACGATATTTTTCATGCAATGCGCCAAATCGTTGAGTTGTCGCGCGAACTACGCTGTACAGTCTTCATCACGACGAAAGTGATACGACGGTAATGTGTCGTCGTACGCGCATTGCACGTAGTAGCTTATACTAAATGCTTCATGCTGTTGATACGCGTACGACAACGCGTATCAATCTTCCTTATTGAGTTCCGTCTTGCATAAAACGCTCAGATCATAGACGATGAACGGCACTTATTTTCGGTTGTTATAGTTGCCGAATTCGAGCCACCTGTCGTTCTCGCTCGACAGTCGGATGGCGCAGTTTTGCAATGCGCGATTTTGAATGCGGAATGGCGGCGGCGGCGACGGCGGCGGCGGCGGTCTCCAATACGTTACATCATGGTATGATTATATCGGTAAACATCAATAGCGCCGCGACTTCCTTGCCCCTTCCCCCTCCCTTCCTCCAAGTACCCTCGTGTCTTCTCCCCCGCGCTCACGAGTACTCCCCGTACCCCGCGCCCCTCAGAGAACCCGAGTTAGAATCCGCCTAATATACCTACTGTTGTAATTACAGATATTGTTAAACCCAATTAATGTATGTTAACCGGTAACGTGTAAACATAAACAGTATAGGCACAGTAATGATATTACAACTTTGGAACACGACATATAGAATTAATTATATAGAATTAATAGACAATAGAATTAATTTTCAATAAATTGATAGAAATCTAAATGAAAATATTAAATCTTTTATTGTATATATTATAAAACGTATTGTTGAATAATGCAATAAAAATACAATAATAACTATTGCGTAAAAATATACGACTTTTTATATGTATATATTAGATAATTATATTAAATAAAATATTGGGAAAAAGTTCGTGGCGTTTTTTTAATGCTATCTAACGAGAAAAACGTCACGAACTTTTTCCCATACCTAATA
>NW_017259263.1:551990-564771 GCF_001594045.1 Atta colombica | reverse complement strand
AAAATGTCAGTTTACGAGCCAAATTCTCGTCATTTGCGGGAGGTTTTAATTTTTTGCTTCAATATGAAGAAATCTGCGGCTGAGGCTCATCGAATGCTCTCAAATACTTATGGTGAGGCCGCTGAGTGAAAGAACGTGTCATGAGTGGTTTCAACGCTTCAAGAACGATGAGTTTTGACGTCCAAGGTCATGCTCTGTATTTGGTGGAACCAGCTCGGCGAAGTGTATTATGAACTGTTAAAACCGACTGAAACAATCACAGGCGATCGGTATCGAACGCAATTGATGCGTTTGAGCCGAGCATTGAAAGATAAACGGCCACAATACAACGAGAGACACGATAAAGTGATTTTGCAGCATGACAATACTCGACCCCATGTTGCGAAAGTGGTCAAGACATATTTGGAAACGTTGAAATGGGAAGTCCTACCCCACCCGCCGTATTCTCCAGACGTTGCTCCCTCTGACTATTACTTGTTTCGATCAATGGCACACGGCTTGGCTAACCAGCACTTCCGGTCTTATGAAGAAATAAAAAATTGGATCGATTCGTGGATAGTTTCAAAAGATGACCAGTTTTTTCGATGCGGGATTCGTACTACCCGAAAGATGGGAGAAAGCAATGGCCAGCGATGGACAATACTTTGAATCATAAATGTATGACCAGTTTTTTACAATAAAGTCTCGAATTTCGGAAAAAAAACGGCGGAAGCAAAGTTGTACACCTATAATAATATATTCGAATTTGATTTACCCTTCTATATTCTTGATATTTTTGTTATTTAAAAGAGTTCTTTAATTTAATTGTTTAAAATACTAGCATTCTTTTATTTAAATTTTCCTTACAAACATGTTGCAAAAATTTATTCTTAAGTCATGAAATTCAAGAATACGTATGTAAACTTTATGTAATAAGTGAGATCTATTTATAACAATAAAATAAGATGTAAGAAAGAATCGAGAGAAAATGCTTAAATGTGTTTAAAATAATATTTATGTAATTTTTATTCAGAGTCACGTGATCAATTGATGCCTCTTTTCGACAAAGCTCTCTAAATTGATCGAGTGAATACGCTCTCTCTTTCTCTCTTCCTCCTCCCCTCCCCCTTCCACTTCTTAAGAAAATAAATTTAAAGAATAAATAGAAGAAAACGAGTAAGTAAAACCGAAAAAACCCGTTAAGAAACTATAATTTTTATAATTTCGGTTTTTTTTACTGGTAAAAAAAAGTTTATACCGAGTCGGAGCGGAGGCTCTGGGGGGTATGATGCAATATTATTTCAGAAGAACGAATAGCTTTTTCCATCCCGTTTATTCGAGTGAAAAAACGACATTGACTGAGGCTAAATATGCAAGCCGGAAGTCTTAGCTATCATTAAGTTAATGAGGTTTCGAGTCTATTTATTAGAAATCACATTCAAGATTGTGATTGATTGTCATGCTTTCACGCTGATAACGAATAAGAGGGTCCTATATATATATAAGAGTTGCGCGATGAATATTCCTCCTGGAGGAATTCAACTACAGTATAAAGCATCGATCCGGAAAAAGTATGCGGCATGTCGACGCTCAATCGCAATCCACTACCGTATGCCTGGCGAGTGACGAGTCAGATGCGGGGGCTGATTGCTAGGCGAACACAAGAAGAGGACAATGGCGTGACGACTCCGAGATCTGGTTTTTCGTGGATAAGCACGAGACTATATATTGTGAGGTAATTTATTATTTAAAGAATAGCGATTTGCAGTTTGTGGTGCCGAGGAGGATGTAGGCGCAGATCATTCGCCGAGCACACGAACGTGGTACTTTCCAGCGAGTAAAACTAAAAATCTGGTAAAGGACAACTACTGGATTCCGAATTTATGGCGAAGAGAGAGTCGAGGAAATCGTGCATAACTGCGTTGCATGTATTCTGGCCGAAAAGAAGTAAGGGAAAGAAAAATGTTTCTCATTGAAAAGAGGAGTGTTTCATTGGACATGCTATACGTGGATCATTTAGGACCACTGCCATCGATTAAGAAGTCCTATAAGCATATATTCGTGATTGTTGACGCCTTCTCGAAATTTGTGTGATTATACCACGATCTACAAGCACGCAGGAGATATTGACGCACTTGAAGCAGTTTATCTTCTACAACGACGCATTGTTTCTGACAGGGGTACCGCTTTTTCATCAAACAAATTTAGAGAATATTGCCGAGCAGAAAGTATCGAGCATGTTCTCTACAACGGGAATACCGAGAGGGAATGGACATGTTGAATGGGTGAACAGGATGCTTATACTGTTGTTGACTAAGTTGGCTGCTCCAAGATCGCACGAGTGGCACAGGTATGTTGATGTCATGCAACAATACCAGGTGTATAAGCTTAAATCCGCTGTTTGCTCATAGGTGGCATTAGTGAGCGTACAAAGCTATCCTGAGCACACAACACACTTTTTTTTATGTGTTTCACATCTATCAACATTAACCAGTGCACATCATCAGCAATTTCATACAACAACATTCATTTTTTCTTTCGTAATCATATCTAGTTTTTTGCTAAAAAAAAAGTATATGCGGGAAGCTTTGCTTTTCTGTTTCAATTTGAAGAAATCGGCTGCCGAATCGCATCGAATGTTTGTGGAGGCCTATGGCGACAATGCTTTATCGGAAACAACGTGACGACAATTTTGATCGGAGTGACAAGAAGCGTGAAAATCGGCCCAGGAAGGTTGAGGACTGTCAATTGCAGGCTCTTTTGGACGAGGACGATACCCAATCGCAAAAAATGTTTGCCGAACAATTGGGTGTTTCTCAAGCAGCCATTTCCATGCGGTTACATGCCATGGGGAAGGTTCAAAAGATCGGAAAATGGGTGCTGCATGAATTGAACGATAGGCAGATGGAGTGAAAATACATGCCAAATTCTACTTGCCAGACAAAAAAGAAAGTCGTTCCTGCATCGGATTATGACAGGCGATGAAAAGTGGATCTATTTTTAGAATCCTAAACGCAAGAAATCTTAGATTGATCCTGCCCAATCATTAACATCTTCCTCAAGACCAAATCGCTTCGGACGGAAGATGATGCTGTGCGTTTAGTGGGATCAGGAGGGTGTCATCTACTACGAGCTGTTAAAACCTGTGAAACTATTAATGCTCACGGTTATCACCAACAACTGATCAAATTGCACTGTGCTCTGCGTGAAAAAAGGCCGCATTATCGGAAAAGATATGACAAGCTGATTTTCCTCCACAACGCACCATCGCACACGTCAACAATGGTCCAAAACTATTTGGAGACACTCAACTGGGAAGTGCTATCCCATCCCGCTCACCAGACCTGGCACCTTCTGACTATCATCTGTTTTCGTCGATGGGCCACGCGCACGCTAAGCGACACTTCGATTCTTACGAAGACGTCCGAAAATGGCTTGATGAGTGTTTGCCTCGAAAGATGAGGAATTTTTTTGGCGTAGTATACACAAATTGCTCGAAAAATGGGAAAAAGATATAGTTAGCGAGGGCAAATACTTTGAATAAATTTGTTTTTGCTTCCTAAGAAAAGAAAATGTGTTTTTCTGACTAAAAAACAGCGGATTTAAGCTTATACATAATATATAAATACATATATTTATCTGGTACTTGAATGCTACACCATATAGAAGCACTGGAGCATCTCTGTTTCGTGTGCTTCTGGGAGCATCCACACCTGAAAGAGATCTGTTCAGAGATCAAAGAGGTGCTGGAAAGGGAGTTGCTCGAATCTTTTCAGGACGTTTGGGAGGAGCTATGAGTCGAGGCTAGATAGAACATCGTAAAAATTCAGCAGGAGAAAAGACGAATTTTCGACAAGAAAAAGCCAGGAATTATCATGAGGGGGAACTGATTATCATACTCAGTAGGATTTAAGATTGAAATTTGCTGACAAATACTTAGGGCCGTACAAGGTCATATGGATGATGAGGAATCAGAGATATACAGTTAAAATGGTTGGCGAATGTGAGGATCCTATCCAGACGACGATTTCAGCTGACTATATGCCATGAATCGATGGGACAGTGACAATCTTGGCGAAGAAGACGAGAATTGCGAATGAGGATCGCATATTCGAGGATAAATGTGATAGCAGGACCGAGTTGTAGGAGAATAAAAGATACGTCGAATAAAAAATAGATAATCACGAGTTTCGGTTAACAATCGATTGTTATCGAGATATATCGCGATTATTTTTCGGAAAGAACGGCGTGGTGTAAAGAACGCGCGAGTAACAATCGAAAGAGTTCGAAAAGAGTCGTGACAGAATACGAAGCTAAAGCATACGAGTAAGAGTTTTTCTGAATTCACGAGATAATTACAAGTATCTTATAATTATTTCGAGATAATTACGATACAAACGCAAGTTCGATTAAGAGACCTTTTCCTGTGACGCGAGATAACGCTTGAGACTAATTTTTCAATATAATTGTGATTCGCGGACGTGAAGTGAAATTCATTCTACATGTGTTGTATAGTTGTATAATTCGAAAGTAATATATATATATATATATATATATATATTAGGTGTACAACTTTGCTTCCGCCATTTTTTCCCGAAATTCGAGGCTTTATTGTAAAAAACTGGTTATACATTTATGATTCAAAGTATTGTCCATCGCTGGCCACTACTTTCTCCTATCTTTCGGGTAGCGTACGAAAAAACTGGTCATCTTTTGAGGCTATCCACAAATCGATCCAATTTTTTACTTCTTCATAAGACCGGAAGTGCTGGTTAGCCAAGCCGTGTGCCATTGATCGAAACAAGTAATAGTCAGAGGGAGCAACGTCTGGAGAATACGGCGGGTGGGGTAGGACTTCCCATTTCAAAATATGTCCTGACCACTTTCGCAACATGGGGTCGAGTATTGTCATGCTGCAAAATCACTTTATCGTGTCTCTCGTTGTATTGCGGCCGTTTGTCTTTTAATGCTCGGCTCAAACGCATCAATTGCGTTCGATACCGATCGCCTGTGATTGTTTCAGTCGGTTTTAACAGTTCATAATACATTACGCCGAGCTAGTCCCACCAAATACAGAGCATGACCTTGGACGTCAAAATCACCGTTCTTGAAGCGTTGAAACCACTCACGACATGTTCTTTCACTAATAGCGACCTCACCATAAATATTTGAGGGCATTCGATGAGCCTCAGCCGCAGATTTCTTCATATTGAAGCAAAAAATTAAAACCTCCCGCAAATGACGAGAATTTGGCTCGTAAACTGACATTTTCAATCGAGAATAACTTTATGATGCAGACACAAATCGACTAATGTTTCTATGGGGTTATGTTGACAGAGTGCCCAAGTTTATTGTATGATTTATTTATTTTGACCACCGCTAAAGCCATCTATAGGAAAACGACGGAAGCAAAGTTGTACACCTAATATATATATATATATCTAACAAACTCTTTTTGAAACATCAATTATATTCTTCTAAAATATGTATAATAAAACATTTCATTTAAATCCTACATACTTATGTAAAATAACTCTAACTCGAAATTGCTAAGCAAAAATTAGTAATTAAAAAGGTAAAAAAACATGAGCAACATTTATCGGATCTTTAAAAATAAATTAGTTTACTGTAACATACATTAAGAATTAAATTAGTTTTTTATCTGTAAATTAATTGGAAACGTTTCGATTGTATTAAGTCTTTTTCAGTCCACATACGAAAAATAATTAAAAATTGTAAAGAAAGATACAATATATTATAATTTATTTATTTTACTAATATTCCACTGAACTTGACCATAAAGAGTATAGGGAAAAAAATGGAATTATATCTCGGAATGTTGCAATGTTCCTAAGGAATTTTTGTTAGCAGTTCAATTTATTCTTGAGTCTACTTTTTTTATGTTTGATGACTATAAGCAGAACTTTGAGACAACTATTGGTGGGACCTATGGGCTCCCCATTATCATCAGTTATCGCTGATATGGTACTGACCTTGAAGAAAGTACACTTGATAATATTAATTTTCCGTCCGATCATGTTTGTTTATCGTTGATGATATCGTGGCAGAGTCCTAGTACACAAATCGACAAATTTTTAAATATGTTTAACTTTGTTTCAAGGCTTACAGTTTATAATTAAAGTAGGGGATAACAAAATTAATTTTCTTGACACAATCATTTTAATTCATAATAAAAGATTAATATTTGGTATCAAAAACCGACTTCTTCAGATAGATTTTTTATTCAGTCATCCTTTCTCGTAGAAAAAAAGCGTAATCGTAGGTTGATAAAGTGTTTTTCCTTTCTGATACAAAATTTTATCAAAAAATTTACAATATGAACTTATCGTGGTATTTTATTTTATTTTATTAAATAGTATTTTATTTTATTAAATAATGACTATCCTCTTGAATTTATTTTTAATACTATGTCTCAGAGAATAAAATATCTTATAAAAAATAGTAACATGATGAATAAAAGTAATGAAAAGAACATGGCATCTAACAATAAAATTATGGTTTACGATCCTCTTTATTAACAACATCTCAGATAAATTTAAAAGAATTATAAACAATACGGTATTCAAAATTGCGTTTTATAGTCAATAAACTTCGCAGTTTAATCAAAGTACAGAAAGATTCTTTACAAACCAGTACACAGAGAATGTTATCTATAAGATTGCCTGCAAAGATTGCCAGGCTTCTTATGTAGGACAAACTAGTTATCAATTACGTACACGTATTTCTGAACATGAAATCACATTAGAAGAAAGACATTTTCCCATTTGGTCATTACATACCACAGATTATAATTTAACCATGAATCAATTAGAATGTGCACGTTTTGGATATAGAAATTACAACAAAAGATTAATGTCTGAAATGCTATATATAAAAACATAAAAAGAAGTTTAATCCAAATAGACACTGAATTTTTAGATTATATCTATACGTCAATATAGAATCGATACTTATATCGGCGATGACTCGTATTATTTGTCTCTGTGTAACTAAAGAGTGAACAATTGTTACATTTCGTTTTATTTATTGACGAAAAAATTTATTTAGATCACTCTTGTTTCTTCATCTAATTATTCAAATAAGTATTATATTCAATTGGTTGACTACTATGTATGTGCAAGTTGCATCAATTCGGTAAATATCAATCTACTTTCTCCTTGTTGTTTCTTTTCAAAAAAATAATTTCACATATATCTTTGACATTCTTATTATAGCTTCATAAGAATTACTTGTTTCAGTAAACTAGGGTGAAGCTAAGCAACTTCTTTAAGATGTTGGCACCATAATTGATGCACTACTTGTACAAAATAGAATTATATGAATTCCGTTGAGAATGACTTAAAGTAAGTCGAAACGCGTACGGATTTTATATGGACATTATATATCTGTAATCGAAAAATTCGAAAAACGCGAGAACGCGCGAGAAAACGTTGATAGAGCGAGAGCGAAGCAACGAAATCCGCGTAAGCCAATAGCGAGCAAGAGGTCCGTGAGGATCGAGAATCCGCGCGGCTCGGCGGCAGGCTAGCGCCCGGCCAGTTTAGTTCTCAGCTTGTACTTGGTACAAATAAATGTCTGTATTTTTCAAGCCATCCTCGACCTTTTATGTTTTGTCCTCTTATTTCTCCTTGTCCTTTCCCAAAAATAACCCCCTTTATAACTTTATATGTTCCTTCCCTATTTATATATCTTCCCTCTCCTATATACCTTTGTATTAAAAATAAACTTTTAAATATTTCCATGTTATACTTGCGCACCAAGTACCGCGTTGACTCCTACTTCCCCTTACATTCTAGTCTTTAAATTTTTTTGTATTATAGATATTTGTTATATTAACTCTTAATGTTATGAGCAATTTTACATCTCTATTGAATCAAGCGAGCACTACGTATACATATTTATTCTATAATCAGCTTCATTTTTATAACAATGGAACAGTATTCGCAAAGAATACATTACTTTTAAGCATATCATTCCTATTTTAAATATCTTAAATAATAAAAAAAAATGTAAATTTAAGAATTTTTTCAAGAACCTATTCTGTTAAAAATGTAACGAGCTTTCTTTACATGTAAATGAAGCTCGTAGTTACGAAATTAAAAATAATGAATGATTTAACTGAAAATTAAATTACAGTAATTATTTATTTAAATGCAATGTGTACATTAAATTTCGTAACTTTTCATTAAATACATTAAATTTCATGTACATTACATAAATATACTTTTCAATTATAAATATATTAAATTTAATTCAAAAGAAATTAAATTCAAAATGTTTAATTTAAAAGTATATTAAATTGTATGAAATTTTTAACATGTATTTTGATTCATTATGATTAACAAAATTTGTAAAATATTGAATCAAGCTGAAATTATAATATATTGTAAAAAAAAAAACTGACTATCATTGTCTATTTTTTATACTACTTTGACCGCGCGCACGCGACATACAGAATGCTTTAGCTAAATCCGAACAAATTTCAATTTGAATTTCCCGCCATATCTTATTTCAGCGCTAAGATATTTGTGTCCGAATAAGCTGAGTTCAGCAAACTTAATAGTTAAGTGCACTCACTGTTATTGATGTATTCTTTTAGATCATCTAATCAGCATTTTAGATCTAGAAGAATATATTAATAGCAGTGAGTTCTCACTCAACTGTTGAATCGCTGAACGCAGCCAATGTTCTGAATGAACATAATCTTAAAATAGCTGAGCAGTCAAGATCGAACATGGAATATAATTGAAGAGCAGCGATTATTGAAAGTCTTCGCATTGGACGTACGCCGACCGAAATAATTGAGTTCTTCAAATATCCAAGACAGTTATGAAGTTTTCGCTAAATATAAGGCTTTGGAGAAGTCCGAAAAAGATTCCAAATCCGTTGAGGAAGAGCCATTCAAGGGAAAAGATCCCGAAAGTTGTCCAAAGTGTCCAAGAGCTGTTCGCAGGAGATCCAGGGCAGTTTCTCGGGAAATTAGTGACAATTTTGAATGTGAGTGAGGCTACTATGCATCGAATAATAACCAAAGAAGACCTACGTTACAAGTCATATATGTTATAAAAGTACAACTGTCTGAAGCTGCTAGAATGAAAAGAGTTGCTTGCTGCAACTTGCTTGTGTGTTCGTTAAAAAACGAAACTACAGAACGCGTCAGATTGTTTTTTGACGAGAAAATGTTTCCGTCAACGCAAAAGTGGATCGCAGGAACGATCATTGGCTCGCTTATGACTTCGAAGATGTCCCCGTTGTAGCTAGGACGAAGTTTCCAGCCAATTCATTTCCTAAGCGTTGTCTCCAGCGACGATGACGTCATGCTGCCGCATTTTTTTAATAAAAGAGAAATTGTTACAAAGGAAGTATATTTACGCGTCCTGACAAGTAATCAAGCTATGGATGGACACTGTACTTTCGGAAGCCGTACATCTTCCAACAAGACGGCACACCAGCTCACACGAGTAATTTAGTCCAAAATCGGCTGTTAGACAACGTCGACTTTAAAACAAAGAGTTTTGGCCTCCGAATACTCTAGATTTAAATCCGTTGGATTTAAATTACGTGTGGAGCGTGATTGAAAAAGTCACTAACAAGTCGAAACATTCTAATGTAGCAGGCCGCTCTTGAAGCAGCCGTTCTTCAATTTGCACCCGGCATGGCTTGCAGAGAACATGCAATCGCTTCAGGCCTAGGATCGAGGCAATAATTGCGACAATAATTACGGTTACATTGAGTAATGTTTATCTATAAATAACGGTTCCACGAAACGATATTAACTATAATAACGGTTCCACGAAAAAAAGTTTTTATGTAATTTTTTGTATGTGTAACTAATAAACTTTTTTTGTTAAATACATTGTTTATTTTGTCCGGATTTAGTTGACGCACTCTATAGATTTGACACAATCTTCATAAAAATCTTATAATTTGAGGACGTGGCTTTTCGAAATTTATTATTGGCTGATCGGAAATTTATTATTTCTCAGCCTTTGCAACATACCTCTTACGTATCAATTTGATTTCTTCGAAAAGAATGACTATCAAGTAATCATGCCAATTTGCAATAATTACTTTATGTGTAATATTGTTAATGAGTATTGTTTCTCTTTTTTTTTAATAACACGATCATTATTTTAAATATATAAATTTGTAAAATAGCAATAATAGACTGTTATTTGATTTATAGTAATCTACTTTTAATTTCAAATTTGGAACTTGTTATATTATTGGTTAAATTTGTCTGATGCGTTTCATTGAAAAACAGTCACATGGTTGAATCACATTCACATAAAACACATACAGGCATTTCTATTCTAATTTTAATTTGCATCATAAACATCCATTAACTTCACATCATAGAATGATTCATGCTAATAGGATTTGGCCATTGTAATTATGGTAGCTTTGTTGAGCTTGAATTTATTTACCAATCTGTTTGTAAGCTTTGAAAACGATGTGCACTGGAGATTAGTTTGCAACGTGATTAACCGATTAATTTTTAGCACACAAAATCCGAAAATTTAAAATCTGAAAAGAATCAAGTGTGAATAGATGATGGATTAGTCTTTCAATATTTCATAAATTTTGTAAATATATATTGAAGATAAAAATAATTTAAATATAGTATTACATTAAAAAGTAAAAGTAATGCAAAAAGACAAACGTTAAAAAAAACACTAAACCTAATTTTGAAAAAATGTTAACAAATAAAGGAGAGATGAGAAAAATACTTTCTCACTAAAAATAATAAATAATAAAAGAAACGAATTTGAGATATTTTCTATGGAATAAGACGATGTATAACAATGAAAAAAAATTTATTTGCAAGAATAACGAGCATTAAGTACTCGAGTAAATTTAGGAATTTGAATAGACAGCATTCTTATCAACGAATATCAAGTTCCTCTACAAAAGTCCCAAGTACAAGAATGGCTGTGCTTGTCTTCGACTTGGTCTAAAATTAGTAGTTAGTTAGAGACTAGAAGTCTGTGGTTGTCAAGAACCGTATGAAAAGTTTCCCTCGGTTTGCTTCAAGTTTCGTAAAAGAAGAGATATTTTAAATGATGTACAACAAGTCGTCTCTGTGTAGGCTAATATTCTATTTTATAGCACTATTTATTTAATTTTACTTTGTTATAACAAGCGCTTTTGAATTTAAAAGAAAATACTGTATGATGAGGCATTTTAAATTATTTTTCTTCCGCGAATTACTTCCAAAGAATTACTTATTTTATTTTTTTCAAGTAATATTTTATAAATCTCTAAATATCTCTAAAAAAAGAATTCAAAAATTTTTTTAATTTTTTCTTCTTGGGATACAAAAATCTTTAATAAGCTAATAAGATAACTATAAGATGCATTTATATAAATACAAAAAGCGTTTGATGATTCATATATGATATGTATATAAGCAATAAAAGAAAATGAACATAAGATAATGTAAAATCATCTAATAATAATTGAAGAATAATTAATAAATTAATAGCATAAGAGTAACTTTAAACTTAGAAAAAATTGAGTTTTGTCGGATTCAAAAGTATTGATCCTTTGATAAAGAAAGGAGATGTTCAAGAAAAGGGATTGATTGTTTAAATGAAAAAGACGAAAGAGAGTGTTATCACAGGAAAAAGGGTAAAGTATTCCGTTGATGAAATTCATTGTTTCGCTTATCGATTACATGTTTCTATGTAGATTGAATTGTAGCGATTCAGACTATATCCCACGATTAAGCCAAAATATGACTATCGATTACATTTTATATGTCACATATCACAAAAAATATTTCAAAAAAATAGACCAGTCTAAAAATTCCTTATTTTTACAAATTGCTGATTTTATTTTAAATATCAATTAAATTTTATAATAAAATTGCAATTAAATTGCAATTAGCTTTTTCAATTTGCAATGATTATTCTATTATATTAGAGATTATTCTATTATATTATAACTTAATTAGAAAACGAGAGATATCGATCAATTTTATGAATTGTCCAATTACGTATAACATAATTGTCATATAGTTCGACTTCTTTTCAATATCGAAGAAAATATGTAGTTATAAAGAAGAATATTATGTACGAGAGAAAAAAACGGAACTGAAAAATCTCTTTACGCAAGAAAGAAGTTCACAATCGTATTCTGGCATTTTTCACTCAAAGCAGAAAAAAGCCGCGTTTTCTCCCGCGATTCGAAAAAGTAATTAAATCGGTTGTACGCTCAAACGATGTCATTATAATCTCCCGAGATGCGAAAAAGAAATTATAACAACGAAGCATAATAAAGTTCGGAGAATTAGGTGATGTAGCTTGATTCATGTAATTGTCTTGTGTGTTAGAAGTTATTTCTTTTTTTCCATATATGTGCAATCGACAATCATTTCGTATGCATGTTTATTTAAATTTAGACATGTAAAAAACATTATAATTATGTTTTTGAACTGATTATAAATGTTTTTATCGGAATTGATTAATGAAATATTTTCTAAATAAAACATATGTCTATAAATATAAACATAAGATGTTTTAATGTTCCGATTTTAAGTATGCATGCTATTGATAAGCATCTGTGAGTGATAAGTACTTCTTTGTCAAAATTGGAGTCATCTTTAAAAAACATATCAAATGTATTTTTTATGTGATGCAGACGAAGGTAGATTATTAGAATATCTAAAATTGACTTTGATATCTATATTTAAATTGACTTTATATAAATTGACAATAGAAAAGAGATATATATATATATACATATATACATTAATATACATAATATATATATATACATT
>NW_017259263.1:546546-551839 GCF_001594045.1 Atta colombica | reverse complement strand
AAACTGCTTCTTTTTTTCTAAATTACTAATATTAAAATATTTGAAGTCGTCGAATCCATTAATCACTTAGGCCCGATAGCATCAATGTTATTATAATTTTAAGTGAGATTTAAAACTCTTTCTATCTCTGTCTCTTTTGGCTTTAAAAGCCAAAGCAAGACAGATAGAATTTTAAGTTTCGCTTAAAATCAAAGTGACATTGGTGCAACTGGGCCTGATTTGGTTATGTATATCTTACTTTTAGATATACATAAGAAAAAGAAGAAAAAAAGTTAAGAAAAAATAAGAAAACTATTTTTTTCAACAAATCGTACCATATTTAAAAAACGCGCTTTCATTTCTGTCATTCTTTGTTAGCAATTTACATTCTACAAAATTGTAAAAGATATAAATTGATAATTTGTCTTAAAAAATAAATATTTCAAAAAGTTTTTATATCGTTTTTAAACATAATTATAAAACATTCAATTAAAATAAGTTATATATATTATTAAAATAAGTTATACTATATAGAATGGACAAAAAGTTGCTTGTTAATGCGATCATGATTGTAGGTTGGAATATAGCGGAAGTGCTTGTCAGTGTTCTATACCCTATGTTTTGCGACAGAAATGACATCACTTGTTATCCACATTATAAAGCGGCGCTTCATTGTATTGTTAGTCCACGTCGTCAATGGTAAAATCCTCGGATACGTATGCCTCGTCATTATTACGGATCGCGATTCATTTCGCCTGCGGAAACACATGGTTGATCGAATCGATACAATTTATTTGCCACGCATTCGCTACGCCAAGTGACAAATTACAACGTATCGCTATAATTATCTGGAAATGATAGGCGACGTACATTTTCACTCCGGAATAGAAGCTGAAAAATCATCTCGAAATCATTATTTAACCTATCATCATTTATATTAAAATTCTACAAAGTCTGTCTTAGTAAACATATCGGTAAGTAATATTAAGCGACATTGAGATAATTTTTAAGGAGATGTATTTAACAATATAGATTATAAGTGGCCAAAACAAAATCGACATTCATAACATGGGGAACAATCAAACAATAAAGTACTCTTTCGTCCTGGTCAATGAATAAATATACCTCACTCCATCCTAACAACCCTCGTTCTACCACACAGTCTACAGTCATAGAATTTACAAGCCACCTATGCTGCATTACATCGATTGTGTCCTGGGGTGAATTGCATCCACGAGCACGATGTTATTCCTCACCAGCAACAGGATGCAATTGAAATTGAAGACGCGTGCGGATACAAATGCAAAATCTACTTTGCCGATCGAAGGAAACGCGAAATGGCGTTCTCGTTTTCCAAGATAATTTCTTAAAATTAATTGTTTTGACATAGAACACATTAGATGACATGCATTCAAATTTTGATAAAAAATTGTAAACATGTTCAAAGAAATATTAATTTTCTTTGTATATACATATAATGAAACATACAAAGTTCATAAGTGTTATTAACTGTAACAGATATATATACAAATAAAAAGATTCAAAGACTAAAGAGTGAAGACAGACAAGATAATTTTATAAACGATTTAATTAACGACATGACAATTATATTGTTTTATAAACAACATAATTAATAATATAATTATCAAAGTAAATTTAACTTAAAATATTAGCTTAGAAACATAGGTATATAAAAATATATGTTTAAAAAACTGGTAGAGTATCTGTAAAACTGATAGAGTTCATATCAGTTCATATTGAATCTCAAAGTATACAAGAACGTCATCTAGCGTTATTAAGAGCAAACAAAGTAGAAACTGGTGTCATCTACCAGAGAATGCCACTAACTTTAAAATTCGATATAAGATTAGATAAAATATATATATATATATATATATACATCTTCAAAATATCGAAAACCTTTTCTAACTTATAATTCTAATTTAATCATTTATACACGCAATGGGAATAGGATATTCCCCAAAAAACATCATTTGTTTTCCGTTTTCAACAGTCTCGGTTATCAATTAAAACTTTTCGTATATAGTTAAATTATCTCGATGCATATATGACAGCATATAAAACGTGAACTGTTTCTACTCTGTTTCAGTTTTACACCTGTGAATTTAATCAAAATTTAATTGCCTATTTATTTAAGTTGAACTTGTTTTATAGTTTAATATAATAAAATATTAACAATTAACATTAATCAGTCTCTAACAAAGAGTTAAACACATTATTTAAATGAAATGAAAAAAAAGAAATGTCTGTATGTAAATTTTGATTGTTTATAAAAAAGTTTTACTCATATAACATCCTGAGTGGTTCATAGCCCCATTTTATATTATTTAATTTAAAAGAAAATATATTGTAAAATAAAACAATAGCTAATAAGCACGAGGGATCGTAAAAATGTACCCGACGTGATCGTGATATACCGCATGGAGAAAAAGTTTTGGAAACGAAGACTTATCCTCGGTTCGCGCATAGTTTTAGAGGCGAGGATTTATGAGCTTCGCATCCACACTTTCGAAAAAGCCCAAACTTTGTCAAATATATTAAAGGCTGCCTGCCGCGACAGCAACTCGACAAAGATATTCTTGTGCTATCCTCCGTCATGTTCCTCTTTCTTCCTTTTCCAACCTCCAAGCTGTCTCGCATGTAGAAACGCAATGTGCTCTTTTGTGTTTGTGTGTCTCATGAGCGTAGGCGCGCGGGAAATGTGGCCCACCGAAGTTTCGCTTCTACTGTAAACAATGGAATATTTGTATTTGCTACAGCAAGCATTAGCTATCTTGCCGCATCGTGTTCCATCTCGCACTTTACGTAAGATCATTTTGATATATTTACAGATGACGTTTAGACATTTAAAAATACAAACAATGTCCAAGTTTTATTAAATATCTGTTAATGTTATCCAGATCAATTCTATCATTAATAAATGTTGTAACAATTGTATGTAACTAACAAATGATACAATATAATATTAAAACAAATTATATGCTATATAGAAATACCCCATAATTATAATTGTTAAAATATTATTTTCAAGCAAATTATTTTACTTGATCAAATTATTAATTTCAAAGATTGGTTTGTACACTCTCGCTATGTAATATACATTTGTAAGAGCGTTCTGGATAATGCATTTTGTAAAAGCACACATAATTGTAAATGTAATCTAAATTAATGAATAGTATATAATACACGTATTTTTTTTTATCAATTTAAATGTAATGTAAAAAAAATGATATAAATAAATTTGAAAGTCATATAAATTTTCCAAGAAGGAATTAAAATAGATATACGTATATTCTTTAAGAAAAATCCATCGATATTCGTAATTCTCTAGATATCCTCTTGTTCTCTCTAAAGAATACTTCACTGGCCCTTTAAAAAGCTGCGCCTGTGCGTCTACGTGCACGACAGGGAGAGAAAAAGAAAGGCGTAGTTGGCATTTACGGAATAGCAATATCTACCTTTCTACTACCTGGCACAATGTCCACAGTTGCTTGCAAGTACAATCCGCCATTTACTTCGCTTTCTTTCTCCTTTGCGCAGCCATATTTTCGAACATACAAATTTACTTCACATTATATAGTGTTGGCATTTAATTACGAAGCAAATAACGATTCATAGCATATTTTCTCATCTTTCCGCAATACATTTTCAAATTTTTTCTGCGATTTCCTATTAGAAATAATGATAGTTTCTATTTACTTAGCATAATAATTCAACGGTGTACAATTAACGGTGATGACAAATTACACGTATCATGAATACTTAAAAGTTAATAAATAAATTATCGTAGTTAAAGAAAACGTTTTCATTAAAAGAAAGTCTGATCTTAAACGTTGAAAATAAATCGCTTTACAAAAAGATATCCAGAACTGAAAGAATAAATATAACTGCGATTCTTTTGCGCTTTGGCTGAAATTCTTTTCCTACCCCTGCATACCGTACTTTTACCCTCACAAACTCCGTCCACTGATAAGGGAGTTCCTAACGGAATACCAAGATTCCTCGCTGCCTAGTCACTCCGTTTATCTCGCAACGTCGTTAGTTCTCTCGTGCAAAGCGAAGATTGATGAAGCGTACAAGGGCGTCACTCCAAAACGGACCCCCTTTCGCTCCATGCTTTTCTTATTCCCGCATGATTTCCTTCTTCCTACATCCTTTTTTTAAGTATTTTTATCTTACCACATATATTTTGGCACATATTTCAGTTGTATAGTGCGACTATTCCCATTGCTTTATTGCTTTTAATCAGTATATCAATGTATAAGACTTTTACTACTTTTATCAATCATCACTTTTCTAATTTTCAATTAGTTAACTTTGATTTTTAAGAATCGTTTGCATTTTAACTTTGACTTTTTCTACAGAACTTGTTGCAAAATATTATTATATAAAAGGGATTATATCTGGGAACGCTTTCGAAGCATTGTGTAATAAAAATAATAACTTTAATATTTAGAATGTATATATAATACATGTATTCCCATTTCGTTTTCAAAACTCGTATACAACCATACTTGTTTTATTATTCATAATTATATACATTTACATTTTAAATATTTCTTAGTAATAATTAAGTAGTTTGCACTTGATTCAAATCCTAGTCGAAACATTTGCAGTTAAATTCCATAACTCCAATTTCGTAAATATTCCAATTGTTTGTGAATTGTATTATATTATATCATCTTATAAATATATTATTTACTAACTACCGCAGAGAATTATTAAGACATTTTACTCATATTTAGAAATATTTATTGTTCTTAAATATTTTTCTTTTTATTCTTCGTTTATTAATATCTGAACTAATAATGTTGTATTTGTCTTACAATTAGTTATAGATATTTATACTTTCTTTTTGCACTATTTTCTTTTAAAAAAACGAATGTAAAAGAAAAATGGTGAAATATTTGCTAGAAAATTATAAAACGTACGTCTTCGTTTTACGAAAGCTTCTCGAAGCATTTAGTCGAACAAAGGTAATTGCGCTTACGAATATTTTTAGCGTAAAATCTAACAGGACAAATTTAGTCAAAAAGTGAGTAGTTTAGTAATATATAAAAATCTGCACATTACCTACTTTTTTTTGTTAAATATATTTAATTATATATATTTGATCGTTGGTACTACTGGGTGATTATGCTTCAATCATGTGGCGACCTCTTCATTAATATATACCTTTGTGAAAAATGTGTTTCAAATAGTATTGAAAATTTATATCATAAATGAACAATACATTTTTAGTATTGTCAGTTTCATAAAAATTATATATAGAAAATAATGATATATATATATA
>NW_017259263.1:542336-546383 GCF_001594045.1 Atta colombica | reverse complement strand
ATAATCTATATATATATATAAATACATATATATAGAAATAATATCTTCATACTGAATGATCATATTGAAATAAAACATGTTGTTGAGTCTACTCTAAACTAAGTTGAGTCAGAAGTTGCAAATTAAATTCTCTCATTTCTGATGACGTTAGAACTGTTCAATAATGTAATAAGAACATAAATATTATTTGAGCAATTACTACATTGAAAAATGTAAAGTTACGAATAATATAATTATAACAAAAATATTAATTCAAGTATATCATTCTCTATTGAAAAATTTTAACTATTAAAATTTAATAAAATGCAAGTGTAATATGATGTGACTTGACTAAAACAGTGTTATTACACGGCGCTTCAATTATTTTGCTTCGTATAATCGCATAATAAATACGAGCAACTCCTGACTCAACTTAGTAGAAAGCGATGCGACGAGCCGGACATAATTAGAATGTGTAGAATTTAATGCAAAAGCACAAAACTCGATGTTCACAAAGTCATATTTACTATCTCTTTCATTGCACCCATGAAAAACATTGAGAAACGAATGAAATGATTAAGTTTTTAATATTTGTTGTCATTATGTATGATATATGATATAAATAAGAATATTATATTTATTGTAAAAAACGATATGTAAAAAAATTCAGTATATAACGATAAATAAAAAATTGATCTGTAGTGAGGCTTTCTGATAGTGAGATTAATTAATAATTGCGTTAATTTTTTTTTGTCATTCAAAATTGACAACTTGGTCGCTGTAAACGACATGGTGATGTGTGAAAGAGGAACGAACAAGACTAATGGAAGCAATTGCGGTATCAGAAACTCGAGATGTTCTCTGCCACAGCAGTTCAAAATTATAGAATCGCCCACAGGGGCCCTGTAAGTTTCCAGCAACTTGATTCTTGACAAACCTTACAGGAAATGCAATGCACTTACTGTACCATACAAGTAAAAACAGTTCAAGTGATTATCTTTGTACTAAAAAACTATGTCTTCCGATATTCTATTATTTTTAAATATTATATTATTAAATATTAATTATAAAGATATTTGATATTTATAAAATAAAAATATGCATTATATACAGAGTGTCTCACAACTATCAAATTTTCTTTTAAGAACATATTTTTAAGGTAATTTTGAGACGAAAATTCCAATACGAAAATGTTGAGGCTACAATAATTTTTTGAATTATAAGCTAACTTTAAATGCTTATAAGTAAAAAATCATTTTACTTTTAGAGCCTCTATTATTATTTCTGGATTCTTTTGAACATTCTAAGACGAAAATCTTAATATGAAAATATCGAGGTTATAATAATTTTCGAATTACACACTTTTTAACCAATTATAATTCAAAAACTATTGTAGCCTCGACATTTTTATATTAGGATTTTCATCTCAAAATTACTTCAAGAATATGTCTTTAAGAGAAAATTCGATAGTTGTGAAGCACCCTGTATATATATTTTTTTCTAAGGATTAAATCTGGTAACTAAGCTACAGATTTCTTTTCTTCCAAAAGAATCTGTTCGATTAAAAATCGAAGTAGTAAAGATCTATCAATGGAGAATATTACAGCGCCTAGCTTTGAGAATGATCCTATCTGCGAGAAATATGCAGCTTCTCTCAATCGACGCTTGCCATTCGAATTGAATAAAACGAGATTTTCCTGATGCGGAACGACTGCGCTTTGATATGAACTTCGAACGAACATAGCGATGAAAAGTCGCATCAGTATCGAAAAAAGAACGAAGTATAATCGCTTATCCCGCCGCCCATTTTTTCTCATTCTCCATCGCTCGACTTGGCGTCCTTCTTAACATCACATGGCGATTTCTTAACACAAATCTGTAGATTCGTACTCCTTGTGGATGAGATACGCGCGTGCACATGTCGTCAAAAACTCATTTGAAAACTCCTTAGTGTTGATTTTTGATATTACTATTTACTATATTACTATTTACTATATTACTATTTATTATATACTACAAGAATTTTTTATTTTACTTAGACACCAATTGTAACTTCAATGTCATCAACAGTGAAACATGAATTATGACAGAATGTTCAAATTTCTTTTTTATGTGTTATTATGTCCTAATAAAACAACCCGATAAGACAACAATTTTTTTACATGATTATCATATATATTTTTTGCAATAATTAATAAAGTGTCTCCGTTTAAACACTTTAATTCTTTTTAATAGAATATTTCTTTATAATTCCTAATTAACTATTTAAAAATTGTAATTAAGAGAGAGAGAGAGAGAGAGAGAGAGAGAGAGAGAGAGAGAGAGAGGAGGCTGCTATTTCTTATATACTCTAGCGAAAAATTGCATTGAAAAGGGAGGCTGGGGAAATGAAATAACTGTTGAGCCAAAGACGGAGATTAGTGTGCATCGCCGTAAGATAAATCAGTACTGTTTCATCGGTGGCTATTTTTCAATTTTCTCGGGGTTTGCAAGTACAAGCGAACGACCTAGGTCTGTTGAAAACAGGTGGAAGATTGCTCGATTGTAAAATGAAAGTTCATTCTATTTCGTTTGTCGCGTGCGCGATTACAGGAAATCCTATGTCTTTGAAGAATAATATTTTTGATTTAATATTTTTGAAATAATATTTTTGTATTTTTTATATACAGCAATATTTTTGTGGTTTTTTTTCTTAATTTTGTTCTCTTCTTGTCTTCCTTTTTTCTTTTTCGCCCATTCTCCTTGTTTCAATCTTTCCCCTTTCTTTTATTTCTTTCTTTTTTTTTGTCTATAGTAGTATAATTGCAATTTAATAATAAAAAGTTTTCGATTAAATTTTATCAAAGAAAATCAAATATAATTAACATCAAAAATAAATTCTTAATGTTATTATATATCTCATGTAATATTATATATACTCTTTCTATTAGCTGTACAACTTTGCTTCCGCCGTTTTCCTATAGATGGCATTAGCGATAAATAGTGGTCGAAATAAATAGATCACAGACGTCATACAATAAACTTGGGCATCTGTCAACATAACCCCATAGAAACATTAGTCGATTTGTGTCTGCATCATAAAGTTATTCTCGATTGAAAATGTCAGTTTACGAGCCAAATTCTCGTCATTTGCGGGAGGTTTTAATTTTTTGCTTCAATATGAAGAAATCTGCGGCTGAGGCTCATCGAATGCTCTCAAATACTTATAGTGAAGTCGCTATTAATGAAAGAACGTGTCGTGAGTGGTTTCAACACTTCAAGAACGGTGATTTTGACGTCCAAGGTCATGCTCTGTATTTGGTGGGACCAGTTCGGCGTAGTGTATTATGAACTGTTAAAACCGACTGAAACAATCACAGGCGATCGATATCGAACGCAATTGATGCGTTTGAGCCGAGCATTGAAAGACAAACGGCCGCAATACAACGAGAGACACGATAAAGTGATTTTGCAGCATGACAATGCTCGACCCCATGTTGCGAAAGTGGTCAAGACATACTTGGAAACGTTGAAATGGGAAGTCCTACCCCACCCGCCGTATTCTCTAGACGTTGCTCCCTCTGACTATCACTTGTTTCGATCAATGGCCCACGGCCTGGCTGACCAGCATTTCCGGTCTTATGAAGAAGTAAAAAATTGAATCGATTCGTGGATAGCCTCAAAAGATGACCAGTTTTTTCGACGCGGGATTCGTACGCTACCCGAAAGATGGGAGAAAGTAGTGGCCAGCGATGGACAATACTTTGAATCATAAATGTATAAGTTTTTTACAATAAAGCCTCGAATTTCGGAAAAAAAACGGCGGAAGCAAAGTTGTACACCTTTAATATTTCATTTATTTTGTTGTCAGCGGAAATAATTTTACAGAAATAAATTCTTTGTTTACATTTCAGTCGCGTGAGCATCTGAGAGAAGAAAAAATAATACGTTGTTGGAATATACAAGGTAACTCATTAAATATGAAATTTTATAATGTGCATTTTTTACAGTCAACTTGAAAAATTTTATTAACAGTTGCTATTATCCAAGACATTTTTAAGATTTTTTAACATCTTTAAATATATATTT
>NW_017259263.1:535211-542236 GCF_001594045.1 Atta colombica | reverse complement strand
TATAGAAAATATAAAAATATATAGTGACTTCAAAAATTATTTATTTTGCAGCCATATATTTTTAAAACAACTATGTGCTTTCTTTACATCAATTTGATTCATCTCATCATTCTGTTCATAAAAATATTAAAATATGATTATCAAAAAATTATCAATTTATGAGTTATTTAACATTTTATATCAATGTGTCAGAATAAAATATAAAATATCTCGTAAACTATTGATTTTTCGATATTTTTACTTTAATACTTTTATAAGAGGAATCATATTACATAAAAAAATTATATAATTCCATTTAAAAATTCCATTAAAAAAAAATAAAGTTGACCTTGAAATATTTGAAGCGTCTCTACTAGACAAAATTATTATCGCCATATAATAGACCCTTTCATATTGTACAATTTTGGTTACACAAATTTTCCTCTAGAGATTCGAAGATATTTCGAGGTGCTAATAGTCATTGGAATACCCTATATGTGTGTACACATACAACACACACACATGCACGCGCACACACACACACACACACACACACGCACAAAACACACGCACGCACGCACGCACGCACATGATGGCTGGTAAATTTTGACAAAGTGTTCGTATATAGATAGAGCAGACTAAATCGAGTCGAAAAGTTCTGTATCACAATTTTCCCAATTTTGTTTAGTTGTCCAATGAGCAGAATATCTAAAATTAACGCAAAATAATTTTAAGATATCTTTAAGAGTTCATTAAAAACCATTTTTAAAATATTTCATTATTTAAAAAATTCTAGAAATTTTAATGTTGTTTTATGCATCAATTTTATCTCACTTATTCGACAATCTGTCATCAGAAATTAATATTTCGTTCACTATTACGAAAATGATAGTGGACTTTTCGACTCAGTTTAATCCTACCACTTTATCTACATAAGAGTACTTCATCAAAACTTATCAGACACCTTTTACACACACACACACACACACACACACACACGCGCGCGCGCGCGCGTGCGTATACACCCCACATATTTATGTATAACTAAAATTTTTTAATTTTATACAATTCGAAAAAATTAAAACATTATTTGAAACGGCGATTTTTGGTATATATATCCAGAATCTATGCCATTTTGTGCTAACCTGAAGATCATTCGTTCGTATTATTATGATATCAAAATGTCTCGCGCAGAGTACAACGATGTTTCCTCGACGTTGTAATATCCTTTTCACAGTATCAAAATTCACAATTGTATTCTTCCTTTTCCTCTATTCTCGTTATCACATTTACACTCCAAAATTTATGTACAATAACAAAGAGCGAAACGCGATTGGTTTGATATTTTTCACAAGATGCGCAAAAAAGAGGATATATTTATGTGAATTTTTGATTCCAGAAAAGGATGTAGAAGGTAAGCTTCCAAATTTATGTATATATCTATCATATGTGAATCATCCTATATAGATCCTATTTTCTAAACGGCCTTATTTGTTCTTTGCTATCCAACAGCGAGAACCGGAATAAAATTCATAGCATTTCCAAATGCGTTCAAAATATATTCTTGTCGATATCAAAACGTTTTCTCACCCTCTTGACATTTCTCACCCTTCTAACCCCCTCTTCGATCCACCAAAAATATAAAAGATGGATCAGAAGAAGCACAATGATCACCAGTACGATGTACACGCACACATTTCTTTCCACGAATAATAGCTAGAAAGTATACAATATGGTTCTTTTATATAAAGAAATATATAATGATAATGTCGAATGCTTTTAATTAACGCTGAATAAAATCTTGCTTATTAGATGGATAAAACGTAAAATAAAAAGATTATATACAGATTATAATTTTATATTTTTATACGTTTCTACAATTTTATATTATCAAACTAAACTTGATTGCAAGAATACAAACAAGTACAATTAAAAGGATTTTTAATACTTCTACCTGTTTATAGGAATAGAAACATTTCATTATATTCTTGATACAGAATAAAACGTTTGCAATATATTCATTAGAAGTTTACAGAATTTTTTTATTATTCGTCATTGCGTTTATTCTGTAATTTATTTGATTCATGCGTTTATTTTTTCCATCAACATAGATTAGTTTTAATTTCAGTTTAAATTTCTTCACATTTTAATTTAATTTTTAAAATAAAAAAAAATCTCTCAAAAATAAGTTAAACCAAAATTAAAGTTAATTAACATTGATGGAAATCAGAATAAATACATTCTCAATCAATTTCTCAAATCTTTTTATAAATATATAGAAATAAACAGGAAGAAATATCACTGATTCATACATAGTATAACTAGATTAGTGTACAAAGGATTTGGAAGCGCGATGGTTCTCATCAGGTGTTTGTATACGCGAGGAAACACATGCGTGTATGTTCCTGCGTATTTGTTTCTTGGTCTGGCATCGCGACGGAGTGTGCACTTGTGCCGCAACAGTCGCGCAAGACTATATTTAACCGGTTTTCGATCGATATCGGTACACATAGCGCGGGACCACGAATATATAGCGTCGTGGGAATTAGTGTTACATTTGATATCGATACTGTGAGTATTTCCAATACTGATGTTTCACTTTCTATACAATCGAAGTAGTGAAAATCGAAGTAGTGAAGTAATGAAAATCTTTGCACTCGAAAAATTGAATAAAGTTGATGATATATTTTAAATAATACTTTCAAAATATATCCTATACATTTTTCAATATTTATTCTACACACACACACACACACACACACACACACACACACACACACATATGTACATAATCTAGCATACGAGATCGACACATCGGGATAGAAAAATCGAACGTCTCATATCAGACAGGCCAGATGCAAAATCTAAGAGATATGAAAATCGATTTTCCGTATTGCATCCGCCACAACAGATTGCAAAGTTTATGAAAATATAGTTTTTAGAAATTAGGAGATTTAAGCTCAACATTTTTAGTATTATTATATGTCTATCTATACATTTATTTAAAAAAAAAATATATATATATATATATATACTTATTATTAGCTGCTAATTTATTTAATATTGAAAAATATATAATTTTATTTTTTATAATATATTAATCTACGTTTGTGTTGCAGTTTCATAACTAATATAATTCTAAATGTATTGTCAGAATTTTATATGTATTGTGTGTATATTTATATAGAACTTTCTATGAGGGAACTCTCTAAGGACTTTTGATGAATTTATCCAAAAAATGAGAAAAAAATAAATTTAGAAACTTATTGAAATTTGAAGTGGATGAAATTAATTATATTGACGACTAAGATGGCGATCAGACGAGCGGAATGTAATTATCGGGAACCAAATTTAGAATGAATCGCTCTGCGATATTAGTGGCATGCGACGCAGGGTCGATACGTAATTGAGGATTAACTGGCGTGCGACGTTAATCGCGTTCTCAGCATCTACTTCGAATATTCATTAAGAACAAAGAAGAACGGAGAGACTTCATTTATCTTAATGCCTCGTGCCTATTAATTATTTGGGTTTACGTTTTATACATTAATATTTTTTATTATCTTAATTCCATTTTTATTATCTTAATTCGCAAAAGAATCATGGATACGTCTTTTTGATTTTGAAGCTAGAGAATGAATCATATAATCATGATTATCATATATTATTAGAAAAATTATATATCAACAATAATCATACGGTTATACTCGTATGTCAATGTTATAGTCCCATATAACACAGTCCCAGAAATTAATAAACTAATATTACTTAATCAACTGTCTCGAGATCTAACAAGTACAAAATAACCTAATTAATTCAAATTAATTACAAAAGCATACCAAGTCGATGGAATTCAGTTTAGATTATTGAATTCATTTCACAAATACGATAAAAGGCACAACGAATATTAATTGCGTTTAATTCCAGCGATGGCTATCTCGAGTGATTTGGTGTTCCACGAATTTCTACGAAAGCGGATTTTAATTACGAGAATATTATTCCCGGCGATTAAATCGCAAATTTGAAACTAAACCAATTTAAAAAAGATTCTGTAGGAAATATTATTCCAACAAAAAAATATTAATATAAATTAAAATTGTTCACGAAAAATCATGCAAAATGCATATCACTAATGTATAGTTGTTAGATATGTTTCTATAAAAATAAAATTTGAAGAAGAAATAACCAATATTTAAAAAAAAAATTAATTAATTTTATTTCATAGCATGATTTTTGTGACAAATTTTTATGAAGAAATGTTTTCATCAGTTGTAAATGAATTTTTTCATAAGTAATTTATTTATCTTAAATGTTAAGAGAATTTTTATCTTTGACGGCCTAAAATTAGCATATCTTTATAAATTTTTTAAAGAAAATCTGTTACATATAGAGAAATGCGGATTTTTGCATAAAATTATTTAATATTTAAAAAACAGAAAAAAATTTTTTATTTGTAAAAAATGCAGTTTGATATTATATCTTAAAATAGCGATCGAAGTAAGAGTCTTCAAAAAAATACGCTTCCATAGTAGAAATGATTCAGCCTGTGCAAATGATTTGAACCAAAATTTTTTATTAATTATATGAGTGTCGCTATATGGCATGAACTAAAAAGTCAAATGTATGAAATTTGTGAAAATGACTTTTCAAAAAAAAAGATTTTATTTTTGTTAAAATAATGTAAAAAAATCTGTTTCTTTTCGTTTATAAAAAATTAAATTTTTGTAAAAACTTAATTCTAGTTCATGCCATGTGCAAAAGTATTAGGATCAAAAAGAAAAAAGAATCAAGAAGTTATCTTAATTAGTTTTTTAGTTCATCATTTCCACCAAGAAAACATGAGATTTCAAGAAAAACACGTTTAAAGTTTTACTTTCACTTTTTCATATTTAACAATAGTTTCAAAGCACTTACGGTTATTCTGCATTCCGGGGCAATATAATAAATCTTCTTTTTCAAAAAATTCGTTTTCTGCGAGTTTCTTTAATTTCTTGGCTGTTCTGATTTCTTTTGAGAATGTGCGACGATTTGCGTCCATCATGTGTTTGGAGGGTCCGCGCATCCTTACATATTTAAACTCGTAGTTCCGTTAATATTGCGAATTTCAAAAAATCCTTTTATAAGAGAGAGAGAGAGAGAGAGAGAGAGAGAGAGAGAGAGAGAGGAGTGGGGGGGAAGTATCTACATATATGTAAGAATAAAAATCAACAAAAAAAATCAATTTTTTGAAGCCATCAAAGGAGAGACCTTTAAGAAGACATATTACTTGTTTCTAAGAGCGCTTCATTCGCTTTAAAGACAATACTGCGTGTATAAAAAATTCTAACGCTCTGTCAAAATCAGGAACGATGCCGCATTATTAATTTGGATAACGAGATATCGCGTTAATTATTACTCGACTCGATAAAAAAAATTCATAACAACAGCTCGATTTAATGTCGTGCGGCCGTGGTGCGTTAATTAAAATAACGAACTGCAGAAATGATTATCCATTTGTTGCAGAGAAATCCGAGGAAAAATTGGATTAAGAAAAAATAAAAATAAAAATAGTAAATTTCTATAACTAGACAATCTGAATAAGATATCTTCGATTTTCGAGGATATTATTAATTCGAGTTAATTATAAAATCTATCTTAGAGCATAGATAAAATCCAAATAAAAATAAAATAAAAACTAAATAAAAATAAAAATTTTATTGTCGATAATTATCTAGCCAAGAAGAACCAAAAAGTTTTGAACATTTCGAGGTTGAAATCCTGCTAATAATCAGAGGAGGCACAAAGACAAATGGAAAAAGAAGCTGAAAGAAAAAATGAATTTACGGAGAAGATACTAAAGTATGTTAACTAAAACGCCACAAATATTTGAGTGTTACGTGAATCCTGAAATTCCGTGAAACTTAACTTAGATCTTAATTTGATTTTTGTTAGTCTGCCAACAATTTAATGAAAATTAACTACAGAGTAAAACTTTTAATTTCATGTAAAAAAAAGTTGTTTATATTAAATATAAATAAAAGAAATGTATAAATAAAAGAGTTGTCTAATAAAGTTCTATGTAAAGTGCTATGTAAAGTGAGTATAGCATTTTTCTCGTAGTTAAAAATTTGATATTTAAAATAACATAATCAAATATTATCATATATAGTTTTATAGATTATTTTTAAGTAAAGTTATATTTTTCAAAATACATGTGATATACAGGGTATCCAGTAAATTTTGACAAAGCATTCCAGTGTATAGATTATGGACTAAGCTGAATCAAAAAGTTTTTTACTAATTTGCAAGTTTTGCAATTTCTTTTCAGTTATCCAATGAGCAGAATATCTAAAATCGATGCAAACAACTTTAAAATACTGTTCAGAGTTCTTTAAGAAATATCTTTAAGATATTTTATAAAGAACTTTGAAAGAAATGTTAAAATTGTCTTATGCGTCGATTTTATCCATTTATTTGACAATCTTTAGAAATTAATATCTCGTTGACTATTGCAAAAATTGCAAAATAGTAATGGACTTTTCGACTCAGTTTAGTATATCCTTTCTACACACGAGCGCTTTCTCAAAACTTACTGAATATCCTGTATATTTATTTAAAAAGCATAAAGATTTAAAAGATTTGGAAGTTTTAAAAATTATTAATCAATTTTATTACTTTATGATTAATTTCAAATATTTTTTTCGATCACAAGCTGTAATATTTCTTAGTAGAAAAACTTTTATTTAATGTTTATCTTTTCTTATTATTGTTGTCTTGACGATTCCACAATTCTTTTCTTTCGTGGAGAAAATCTGTTTTTTCTCAAATAATGAATAATGGTCAAAAACATGGCGAATCGAATATTGATTTTATTTATTATAAATGATTAGACATCAATTAAAGGAAAATAATTATTAATGTTCGATTGAAAGCGCGTGTATTGGTCCTATGACTCACAGATAAGCCTTTTTCTGACTCACATATAAAACGAAAAACACATTAATTCTATTCTTTCGAAATAATTGGGAAACCTTTGGAAAAAAAGAGATGAATCACCTATCATATTC
>NW_017259263.1:528467-533467 GCF_001594045.1 Atta colombica | reverse complement strand
AATGTATACATACAGTCACCTACATACATAAATATATACATAGTAAATAAATGTAACCAATTATTTTTTTTATAAAATCAATTATCATTTATTTCGTCACCCTTTCGATTCACTGCGACTAGACAAAGATCCTACAGGTCCAATCCCTGGTCAAAAGGATTAAGTTCCTTGATCTAAAAGAGGACCGACGGATGCACTATTTCAAATCGGGTAATAGCGTCGCGTATCGACGTTGATCCATATTTGGGACATAATCAAGGATGACTTGTAGCTTCCTCAGAGCGATAACAGAAAAGCGGTATCAGTTGCATCCTTCTTCGACTCCCTCCTAATTCCTTCTTCCCTTCGAAATAAACGAATCCTGGAGTCTGGACGTAATATAATTAAATTTCGATTATTTTGTTAACGTCTGGCACTTTTCATCTCGAATTTATATAGTTGTGAAGTTAATCGAATAAAAAGTGAAGTTGAAAATATGAGAAAGGAATACAGTAAAACTTAAATCGATAGTTAAATTTAAACCAAGTTGACAGGTAATCTTAATTGTATCCGATATCATACTTAATCGCATTTTTTTGCTCGAAAAGAAATTGTTAAAGAAAAATGAGATTACTCTGGACGTCAACTTTAAAAATGTAAACTTGGTATATATGTGCTGTGAGTTTTGATGCAGTTCAGATCTCTTTAAATTTTTATCTTTGCACACTTACAACTCGAACAATTCTAATTTCACAGACTTTTGTTTTTACTAAAATCTGTAGATTTTCTTCTTATTTAACGCAATAACGTTATGTTTATGTTCTCTATACACGCTAAATCGACTTTAACAATGCACGATTTATCCGCAAAACTGACACGATCGAACTGATTGAATTTTCTACGTCATTGCTTGCGCTGTATCTTAAAGTTTCGTAGTTTCTCAGGATGAAACATATGTATCGTAGAAAAACGAAGAAAAACATTTATATGCACAGAAATTTATTAATATTATTACAGCATTCTCAATATTATTATATTATATGTAAAATATTAAACAAATCAATGCATATACAGGTCATCAAAATTTAGATAAATCGAACAATTTTTTTAAACAAAATGTTTTTAATGAAAAATTAAATTTATTATAAAAAATCCTTTTACATTTGGGAGATCCTTACACAATTATTCGATATATCTTGATCAAAAAAGTTCCCGAAATTCATTCAGAAAATTCAAAATATAAGTTTTATTCATCAAAAGTGATATTGTCCCTTTCAAAGTACTCCCCATCGACTGCAACGCATTTATGCCAGCGCTTGATCCAGCTCTGGAAACATTCTGGAACTCTATTGTCGGTATAGCCATCAGAGCCGTCTTCGATTTTTCCATTACCTCCTTTCGACTGTTAAAACGCGTTCCCCATAATGGTTTTTTGACTCGATCGAATAGAAAAAAATCGCAAGGAGTCATATCAAGTGAATTCGATGAATGGTATTCGTTTCGTTCTTGGTCAAAAATTCACGGATAATGATGGCACTGTGCGACGGTGCGTTATCATGGTGCAAAATCCACGAGTTGTTTGCCCACAAATCGAAAATCGAAAATACGTGCAGAGGTAGATGTACTCAAGACGGCGTAACTTTTACAAATGTCAAGCTATGGTGATAAAATTTGGTGGGAATGTCAGTGATAAATGTGGCAACCTAACCAAAAAAAAAACAGAATTCAAATCAGCTGACTCAGAGCATCACCTGGTGGTAATTCCGGGAACTTTTTGATCAAAGTATCCCCCATTAGTTCGCCTCTATTCTCGGTCTGAAGCGTTCGCACATACGCTGTAATGTAGCGCTGTCCATGCCAACGAATGCTGCCTCAATAGCAGTCCTTAATAATGTCACATTGTGAAATTATTAATGATGCTAACTTGTTTGTGACTCTTTCAACTACACTCCATATGTAGCAGTCCAAGGGATTTAAATCTGGGCTGTTGGGAGGCCAGAATGGGAACCGAGGCGAGCAACTCGACTTGTCCTGGTAGCCTCAGAGAGCATCTGTCGTATCTTTAATGTATACGATTTGTATCGAAGGTGCTCCTCGGCAATTCGATTGTTGGCTCGCTTACACCAACAATCGATGCTAATTTTCGCAACGATTGCCCTGAGTCATCCGAAATCAGCGCTTCAGCCCTTTCAACGATTGCGGAAGTTCTCGCGGTGCGTTCTTTCGAGTGACTTCCTCGGTGATATACTAGAATCTTCGTTGGACTGTTCTAAAACCATATATTTTGCCATAACGTCATAAATAGTTGATCTCGGGTGTCCAAAGAATTATTTTCATTGTTGATCGCGAAGGCCTTCGATGATCGCAGTTCTTCGATTATATTCTGCACTTGATTTCAACATCAAGGCCATTTTGAGAATATGACTGTTTACTAGAAGCATTTCAGACTTTCTCGAACACCAACAACAATCTCTGGCGGAAACACAATATATCGGAAAATGTAAATTGAAATTTGTTCGGATTTTGGTAACGCTCTCTATATTAATTATATCTTCATAATATTACTTTGATATTAAAAAATATCAAAATAAGTATTAAACAACTATATTAAACAGCGTTGAGAAAAGATAAGACCACATTTTCATAAAGACAAACATTCTAAAGAATAAATTCATTATTGCTGTTAATTTTGTCTTAAATTCTACTTTTTTTTGCTTTAACAACAAATTTTAAACAAGTTTTACTCTAATGAGTTCACCATTATCTCCTATTATTGCTGATATTGTAATACAGAATTTGGAAGAATTGGCCATCACAAAATTACAAATACAATCATTATTTTACTACTGATATATTAATGACACACTTAATACTTTTAATTCTTTACATACACGGTTACAATTTATTATGGAGGTTAGCATTGACAATAAATTGAATTTTCTTAACACAACTTTGATTATTGATAGTCAGAGAATTATTTTCAATACATAAAACAATATTTTTTGAAAGGTTCCTTAATTTCCATTCCAATTACCCTCTTTGTCACAATGTAGATAAAACAGTCCAATTATCACATCCTCGGTTTCAATATAAGAATCAACAGATGCAATTCATTTTTCTTAATAATGGTTATCCTCTCTCTCTCTCTTATTTTTTCTACAATAAACGTTTAAAATTTCACATACATACAAAATAAACATATCACATATAATTTACAAATCAAAGAAAAATTTTTCATAGTTTCTTATGTCAAGTCTATCTCCGAAAGTTTTTCACCTATATCCAACATGTTTCATTGTAAATTAACATTTTTCATTATCAATATTTTAAAAAGTTTTATAAAGAGAGGAAAAGATAAATTAGAATTGCTTTCTATTAAAAATAATATATAAGATTTCATATGATGATTGTAAGGCTAGCTCTGTTAATAAAAAAAAAATTGGATACGAGAATATGTAAACACATTTTAATTATAAAAAAAAAAATTGATTCTTCATCTATCATATTACCACCGTATCAATCTCAATCACAATTTCAGATGGAATGAAGTTAAAATTTTAGACAGTGAATCTTCCTACAATAAGAGATTAATATCTGAAATGATTCACAAAAACAAGGTTTAAATAAACAAAATGATACAGAATCATTGCTCGATTCTTATCTACAGATTGTACAATCCCTCTTCCCTTCATGATTCTTCCTTTTCTTTCTTGTACATCTTCTCCCGCTCTGCCTTCATCTACATTTCTATCCTCTCCTAATTCCCATTTCCCACTACTTTCCATAATCTTTTCCTTCCTTCTCTTTATATCAATTTTTTTAATTTCACAATGTCTCATAACATCGACGAGACAATATATTGTTTTTACTCTTATTGCATTATCTCTAAGTCTAACTGACTTTCTGCGACGGAAACATATTTCATTTTTTTATTGAACTAATTTCATTTTTACATTAAAGATATTTATTCCTATTAATTTTAGCTGTTACTAAATTATAATTTTATATAATATATAGATATACATTATACAAAATTAACTTTTATTAATGTTTGCATTGTATCTCACTGTATTATATTATCTCCTTTGCTATTCTTATCAATTTCTTTGTTTTTAATTGTATCAATAATTAATTTTTCACTGACACATAATTCTTGTACATTGTATCTTACCTAGAACAAAATCCAATTGCATTCATTCTCCAATTTTACATTATATTAAAGGACATATTCCAAACTATTTAATGATTGACGATATTATCTATTATCATACGACGATTGTCTCCAAGCTATAATATTGTATAACTACGAACAGGATTTCGGTTAATATTAGGTGTACAACTTTGTTTCCGCCGTTTTCCTATAGATGGCTTTAGCGGTAAGTGGTGGTCGAAATAAATAGATCATAGATGTCATACAATAAACTTGGGCATCTGTCAACATAATCCCATAGAAACATTAGTCGATTTGTGTCTGCATCATAAAGTTATTCTCGATTGAAAATGTCAGTTTACGAGCCAAATTCTCATCATTTGCGGGAGGTTTTAATTTTTTGCTTCAATATGAAGAAATCTGCGGCTGAGGCTCATCGAATGCTGCTCTCAAATACTTATGGTGAGGTCGCTATTAGTGAAAGAACGTGTTATGAGTGGTTTCAACGCTTTAAGAATGGTGATTTTGACGTCGAAGATCGGCATAGCGGTGGAAGAGAGAAGATTTTCGAAGATGCAGAATTGGAGGCATTATTTGAGCAAGACTCGTGTCAAAATCAAGAAGAATTGGCACGATCATTGGGAGTGACTCAACAAGCCATTTCAAAGCCTCAAAGCCACGGGAATAATTCAGAAGCAAGGAAATTGGGTGCCGTACGAATTGAAGCCGAGAGATGTTGAACGGCGTTTGTTTGTTTGTGAACAGCTGCTTGAAAGGCAAAGACGGAAGGGATTTCTGCATCGCATTGTGACTGGGGACGAAAAATGGGTTCATTACGATAATCCCAAGCGCAGAAAATCATGGGGAGTTC
>NW_017259263.1:522064-527932 GCF_001594045.1 Atta colombica | reverse complement strand
ATATATATATATATATATTTATATTATGTTCTGTTTTTACCGTAATATTCTATATGTTTTTAATATTGATAATGATCCGATTGCGATCGAAACGCCTGTTTGTTTATTTTTATTGCTAGCACATTGTATTAAATCTTAACTAAAGGATGTAATTGTTTTTCTTTACTTATGTTCCAATACTTATGTTCCAATACTATATTCTACATTAGCTATATAATTGAATAATTTTTTGGCTCGTAGCTCTTTTTCTTTCTCGTTTTCTTAAATCTATATATTATACGTTGCATCCCCATATTGATTTAAAAATTAAAGGGAATTTCTGGGAAATTCCTTAGTTCAGGACTTCTATGTGAAGTATTCTTACAATTTGTGACAGAAACCTCGAATAAGATCCAAACAATAAGATACCTGAGTGAAAAGTAACCTTTAGTTCTTGAAGTCTGACGCTGAAAATCTCAGGAATTGTGTTATATTATATGTATATACGTATCATAATGACAAAGGTTATAATTAATTTAGTAGCAATATTAGTAGTATCAGTGATTTTCAAAAGTTGTACAATTATTTCAATCAACTCCATTATTATGATATGCAAGAAATTCAAAAGTTATTGGAAAAACAAACTATTCAATTAAATTTCTTTTAAGGAAAAATCAAAAGTTTACCGACATCATTCAAAAAAACTTTCTGTGTGTACTTTGTATCTTTTTTAATTTATTATTACATGCATTATTATTAATCAGAAACATTATTATTTTTTAGAAATCACTGCAATCATATTTTAGATGCCGATGTATTCATCATATTTCTATTGTATCTTACAAAATCTATTCGTTAGAATACGCGTTGCGAAGAATGCACTTGTCGATAGCAGCTTAGGGTTAAACATCCACGTGTCGCTCCAACTTTCTATACGTTTCGAGAAAAATGGGCGGACGCATTTCCCAGTGGAAAACTATCCGGAATATCGACGAGCCTAGCGACGACGTAGCAAGCCATTCTACTGAAGTATCACCCACTTCCGAGGGTATAGTCTTCCCATATCTAAGAGCGGGTTGAACTATACAAGGTGTCCCGCAATAGAATATTCTTTCTAGATCAAAATAATATCAATTTTTTTATATATAAATATTGTAACGATTATTATTATTATTATCATCATTTAGATTACATTGCGTTAGCTTATATTATTAATAATTAATAATTGTTGAGTACAATTGAATAAGTATACATATATTATATTAATAATGGAATTCGAATAATCTCTCGCGAACAAAATTTTTGAAAAAATTTCTTTTTTCACATATAAAAATTCTGTGAATTACATTGACAATAGTATTCTTGAAAACATTCTATAGCGAAACACCCTGTGTATCGAATACGAGGGAAGTAATATCGGGTCTGCCGACGGGCAAATTGAGAGTTATGCATCTCGCGCTCGCGAACTCTCAGCAAGAGCGTGCAGCTGTGCTTGCAATGCACGCCGCTTGATCCAGCGAGACCGTGTGTCTTGCGTACAGAAAGAAGGTATTGCGTTTCAGGAAGATTTAACTGCGACGCGCCAGCTCTAAAGCCAACGACGACACTCGAAGGCCATATTTCCATTTTCGAGAAAACGCATTCGAAAGATCGTGCGAGAAAGAGATGGGAGTTTCGTAAAATGTCTCGTCGTTTCTGTTGAGAATGACACGTATGTCTATAATATCGACTCTCAAGCGCGATGATAGCTTCAACTATTTCAGAATTTTTTTAACAGATTTGAAATACACGTATATTTATATTGTATCATTTTTTCCTGCAGGTTAAAAAAAATTTTTTTTTCTTAATATTAAACAAAATTTTCTCTGAGATGAAAATCTTAAGTCTTGAAGCACTGATCACAAAGTTTTATACTTTTACGTATTTCTCGCGTATTTGATATTGATGCGCTATTCGAATTTTCTACGAGTGCCCCCTCTCTGCTTTCCATTACTATAATCTTGAAGACTCGCGTCGACAAAGATATTTCTGGATATTTCCAATTCTCGGAGAGGAAGGAAGTTTAAAGTCGCTTGGCAAGGGACCAATGCTCGTACTGTTATACCCTACTTCAAGATTACCAAGAAAGCAGCCAAGCAAACGATGCTTCTTCCCTACCATCTTCGTCACCATCAGAGTCATACGATTCCGTTCCCGAAGTGAAAGGACAAAGAGAGAGTGTACGCAGATCGAAAGAAAGATTTAATTTATCGGAGCCGAAGAGCAGACACGACTGAAAGTACCTGTCTTTCTTAATAGTCATCGACATTGCATTTATCGTAATGAGTTCATTCTTCTAGAGGGTGATATCGCGAATAATACCGATAGGATACTCATTTGGAAAGGAAGATTTTGCTTTGTGCCTTCGCGGCGTATTTGATGTTAAATATGGCTACTTGAGTTTAATTGATTTAATATAATATAATAGAAAAATAAAAATTGTTCTGTATTATTGATGTCGTATAATCATCATTATAATTATTGTTAAATAAGATCATTAATGTAATATAATTAATTGTAATTTATACATAGACGTAGCTATATGTGATAGTTATATTAATTCCAGAATTATTTTAAATGATATTGACATATATGAAATCATATATACGAATATCAAATTCAGTAATCATTACATTGCTCCGGATTATTGAGAAAAATTAATCGAGACGTATAAATGAGTACGATCTGCGATGCTATTTCCACTTGATATTACAATATTAATGTATAATAATGAAGTATTGCTTTAAGTACATGTAATGAAGTATATATGATATAATAATGAATAATAATAAGTGATAATAGATTTTTTTTTCATTGAAAAGGCACACATTTTATATATCTTTTTTCGATTCTTATATTCACGATAGGATCAAGACAACGCTTTGCTGTCAATTAGACGAAGCGAGTTACCGTCTGTGGGATTCCTATCAAAAGTAATGCACCGATATTCCCGGCAAGGAGCAGCCTTCGATCCACTCAAGACGTCTACGTGAAGGGTTTAGATAACAGCACGCCAGAGAGTCGAAACTTCGCCGCTTCCTTCTTCGGGGGCCAGGCCGCGCCATTGCTCGTCCTTTTTCCATTCCTGCCACTTGACGATCCCTTGCTCCGTCCTCCCACCCTCACCTTTTACTCTCCATGCTCCGGACGTGCCCGCGAACTTCCAAGCGACAGTTTGACAAAATGCAGATTTCCTTCGTTTCCCTGACAACGATCGGTTTTTCTGCTTCCCTTTCTTCTCCATCCCTTTTTCTTCTTTTTCTTTTTCTTTTTAGTCTTTTCAACCTTTTCCCACAGCCTTTTCTCACTTCGTCGTCTTCTTTCGAACAGTGCTCCGTCCCACTACCAGCAATCACCTCTTTTCCCCGCTCCTTTGCTTGCACTTCCAAAGCTTTCCCTTTTCTCTCTTAGCTACTTCGTTTTTCTATGTATTTCTGTTCAACCGTAGATCTTTGGTCTGCCCGAACCAGATCCTGCGAATAATATCCGCAAGAGTTTACCACTAGAAAAACTGAAGTGGTTAAAATAACCGTTTGTGAATTTCAGTCTCTTTATTTAGTAGACATACATGCCATATGTAATTGTTCATTCGAAAAAGAATTTGACTGTTTCAATTGATTATATATAAGATATAACATAATAACATTGCATTGTAGTAGTGCAGTCTATAATAGGCTAGGTTGGCTCAATCTGACGGATGCTTTTAAAACGCAGTAGAAAAAAAAGAGAAAAGAGAGACATATTCTCCCGTCAAGTATTCTCCCTTTCACGGTGGATGAATCTCAGCGAATGGCGTTCCTAAAAAGAGATAAGCGCGAAAAAGAGATTTTTTTCCCGGATGGTTGATGTTGTTGGTCGGATGGCCGGCACAACTTCTCGCCCCCCATTCCTCTCTTCACTATCCTTCTCATAAATAATAAATGGCCAAATGGAGCCTGGCCAGACAGCTGGTACATTTACTTCCGGCTCAACCACGTACGCTTTAAAGCATTTCCCGCGTGTCGCGTTGGAAAATAGAAAAATGGGAGGCGCGTGTCTTATCTGCTGCTTTAAGTGCGTCACTTATTTTCAATAGCGTGAAAACGAGCGTTGTCTAAAGGAAAAAATTCAGTCCATTGTAGCTTGAAAAATCGCCATGCCACGAAATATAACTGCGTCCTTAATAACAACGAATCTGCTATTATTTTTCGTAAAATTTCCTCACGCCCGCGCCGATTTCTTTTCTTTTTAAGTAGATAGGAAATATAGTTGCCAAAATACATATACTTACATAATAATATCATTATATAATATAATCGATAACAATGTCGTATCACGACCATTAAAGTTGCAAGATAATGCTCCAATCTTTATGCATTATTTACGTATGTCTCTCACAAATGGTGTGAGCCGCGGCCGGCAATTTACCGAATGCACCGAATATACGACCATCTGCACGATTTATTCCCGTTATTCATACATTTCAACGATCATCTAAAATTCTGCAATTGTACGATTGTGGCTACATTTTGTCGACACAAGCACTTTACGGTGTAAAATGACGATAACTAAAGCATACATGGGATTGCAACCTTAGCACTTTTTGTGTATATTAGAACATTTTTATCTCATTTAAAATTAATTTAGAATTTATTCTCCAATGTAAAATTGCTACTTCAAAATGTGTAATTACATATTTATTTTATGTCCTGTTTTTCATAATACATGAATCTTGTTCATATTTTTTATCAGCAATATTAATATTTAATTACAAAGTAATTTAATAACCTAATATTGATATGATATTCGTTTTTTCAGAGTATAATTAAATAACCTAATTGATTCGTATATTTGTCAACACATGATCATATCTATAATATATCTACATAACATATCTACGTATAATGATATAATACTACGTATAATGATATAACATACGTATATTAATATTGTGATATTTTGATATGCATGGCAAGTGTAGAGAAAAATTTTTATCTTAAATAATAAAATATTGTACAATATTTCACAACAATCTGAAAACTGAATAATGTACAAATATTTCAAGATTATATTTATTATTAAGATTATATTTATATCTCACATTTCATGTTTCATAATTAATTAGTGTAAATAATAAATTGTAACATAATTAATTGTAAATAATTTGAACCACACAGTTATTTTCAAATAATTGAATATATAAAATTATTTTATAAAAAAAGAATAAATAAAATTTATTTTATAAAAAAAGGAGAAATAAAAATTCTTGAAACATAAAGAATTATAAGAAAATATTAAGAATTAATTCATTTTTCTGTTTTTACTGTTTTAATTTAATAATAAAAATAAAATCTGTTAGCTAAAATTTACATATTTACTTTATATATTAACTTACTTAACTTATTTATTAGCGATACTCTAATTGTATGTTTGCGATAGAGAATATAATGTAAATAATTCATTGTCAGACTATATCTACATTTTTCGTTTCCGCTTAAAATCAGACGATCTTTTAATAAAATAATTTCGCACTGAATTCTTGAAATTTAATTAATTTATCAAACGGTATTTGTATTTAATAATTGTTTTTATTTTTTCTTCTTTAATTTCATATCTTCTTCTTTTACTTTTCTCTCCAGCATTGCATGCTTTCTCGTTAATGTTATTAATGATATTTTTCTCGAATAACGAGTAAATGTACATAGTCGTTGTACAGATGTTCGACTCGCTAGTCCATCTCGAAAAAGCCAAGGAAGTCGCTTGAGATGCATGCAAAATGTATAGCGTATATTATTGAAGTCAAGCATTACGCGGCCACAAAGTAGCAAGATGGAAGGTACGTATCATATATAACGTTGAATAAAATACGAG
>NW_017259263.1:511798-521964 GCF_001594045.1 Atta colombica | reverse complement strand
CTCTCTCTCTCTCTCTCTCTCTCTCTCTCTCTCTCTCTCTCTCTCTCTCTCTCTCCTTCCCCCCTTCCTCCCCTTTCTCTCATATACATACACATATCCACACATGAACATGGATTCTAGAAGATAGATACCAGATTTCATGTGAACAAGGCATTCTCGATTTCCTTGTCAAATCCGATCAATATCGCAGCTACTTCCTGATTTATAGAGACAGCTTCATGGTAAAACACAATAACCAACATGTCTATGAAAAACGGGATGACATCCGTTTATTCCAACAAATAGTACTCTTCACGCGATTTAATACAAGTATATCTAATTCTTTTTTAAAAAATTTATTTCTCTCAACTTTAGAAAGCATAGAATTCTACTAATGGAATATACGCGCTCGTACACGCAAATGTGTCCATATTTCGACATATAAATATCGATTCAGAATGATAAAGTTCTCTTATTTTACCTTCTCAATTTCGCAGTCAGACACGGCTGATACAAACTCTCCAAGCAGCTCGCCCATTGAAAGACTTCACGGTAATTCAATATCTGTTCAAATTCAACTCTGCGAGGCCGTAATTCGTGAAAATCGGTATCTTTCTCGCCCACGGTTTTAGAGGATTGTAATCCAGTATGGGCAGCACTCGCGTATGGATCACGCTTGATCGGTTTCTCGGCTTTTCTTCGGTTTTCAATCGCGATCGCAAAGAGGAAAACATCACACTCACCAGATAATAAACTAGCTCGATAACGCTGAGTAATGAACCGCCCAGGAATAAGCTGATTATACCGCCGAAAGATACTGCAATGAATTAAGTATAAATCGTTCAAGTTATTAATATGATGATTGTGACAAAATATTCGATGATACTGATGGAACATGTCAATGGATAATGGAAACTTAAACGAAATTGAAACGGGTTGCTCTAAGCGTGATTTACATGTTAATATTAATTTTTAGAACGCAGTTTTAATCCATAATCTAGGCGAAATTTTACACACTGATCTCGCATGCAACTGTAGCTAAATATTTTACTTTCTTATGATACGATCACGAATAATATCCAAGATAGCTGCCACGTAAACATTTTGAGCAAAAGGCATGAGAGTGCTATGAATTCGTAACTTACTATCTCGCGGGACTCATTATATGCTGGGAAACCACTGCGGAACGGCTAATAGAGATAGGGAAATAATTAAGGTACCGCAAATTAAAGTTTTCCGCAAACCTCGAAAGTGAATTTGAATAAAATGGCATTTACGTTTTTCCATTTCCGGTTCTTTCATCTCGTTTGTATAAATTTCTCAAATCCGATTTAATAATCACGCTGAATAATAATGTACTATTAATTTTTCCAGAATTAAATCCTCTCTAATGTAATTGTAAATAAATATAAATTCAATAAAAACTGTTAATCAAAGAATTCATTTTATAGTTATTATCGTTTTATCGATTTTTTATATTAGGCGAAAGATTTTCGGCAAGAAAGAAATATAACATACGTGTTTGAAAAATGCAGAGAACTTACCGAGAAGATCCATTTGTGAGATAACTATGTCCGTTTTATAGCGAAAACTAGTTTGCCCTAGGTAATGTACGTCCAACATAATGTCATTCATGCTATGTAATGGCACGTTAGAAAACTGAGTATTGTAGATGAAGTAGTCGCATTCCGGCAAGCAGTTGCAAATCATGCTAGGAATGTCATATGAGTAGTCGTCGCCAAAGTGAACAATGTAGTCGTTGAACAAATCTTGTGTCGCCATTCAATGTTTCACAAAAGTAAATTATATTCATTTTGGTTAATTATATTTAAAATACATATTCACGAAATATATTGAGATAAATAAAATTTCCGATGAGAGCTTGCTTACCATTATAAGTAATCAGACAAGTGAAATCCTCGATTGTGCAGTCACGAAAACGGGTGGCTGAAACATAAATGAAACATTAATGAAGATGTACGTCATTCCGCTAAATGTAAGAAATCATACTTGCGGGGAAAAAAAAAGACGGATTGCAATTGCAATACTTGGCAACCCAGTAACGTTTGCAAAGCGACAAGCAGGTCTCCTGATGGTACACGCCGTTTTCATCGTATTGGCATGGTTGTTTATCTTTGTCCAGTTCGAGAACTCTCTGAGTAGCGTATCCAGAAATACATTGTAAAGACATGCTGACCAGCGAACCTGACGGTATCATAGTGCCACTGTTGGGCCAGACATGAGGCTCGTTTATTATCACCACAACGCCATCAACCTGCTCTGCATAACAATTTGTTATTGAGATATTAAGATTAATGATATTCAAAGAGATTTTTTATTCAAGGACAATTTTTAACCTTTTAAAAATTCTTTTTTTTTTATAAGCTTGAACTGGATAGATCCGGTAAAAGCAGCTTAAAATCGGTACAAGGACCGTGAAGTTCTTTGAAAGCGACATTTCAATAACTGCCTCGTGCAATACAGTCCCGATATATCGATTTTGCAGTTTACGATAAATCCCTTTCCATTTCGCATGGGTAATAAAGGAGCGACATTATGGCAGAATGGAAGTCGCGTCCTATTCAAAATGCATCCTAGTGGTCGACGGCTTTCGCGAGGATATTAAAATCATATTTGCGAGACTCTGCGACGCGTTTGCATAACGATGGATTAGTAACGATATGTCGTGATGTATACTTCGTCATTTAACGGATCTCGACAGAAATAATATTAGTTATTAATCCGTCAGTTTAGCCGAGTTTACATCCAGTTTGCCATTATATGGTTCCTCTCTCTCCCTGGCTGTAGTTTGGATTTATGCTAAATGTTTATTCAGATAATGCATTTATATCCCTTTGTCCAAATAATGCAATAACAAATAATACATGATAATCTAAACTGAAATTATGCATACAATTTGCGTAAAAATGTTAAAACAGGAGTACAATAAAAAGTTACGAATAAATATAAAAAAAATTACCCAAAAAATTAATGGATTCTATTCCTTTATCTAGTATATTCTTCAAAAATATAAAAATTTTCAAGCAAGAATGTAACTGTGTTAAAAATTACCATAATAAAATTATCCAAAAAACATTTTAAAGTCAAAGTCTTTACTTTTCAAATCAGTAGTTTAGATAACGATCTGAATTATTTTAGAGTTATACGAATACAAATGAATCAGTCAAATCTAAAAATTTGTTATGAGCTTTGCAAAGTTCCATGACGTAAATTAAAAATCGCACACAAAAGTAATAAACTCAAAAAAATAAATCTTTATCTTTAATTTGTGTATTGTTGAGCATTATATTATACGTTATATTTTTTTCACCGAATTATTCAACATTAAATTAACATTGCAAAAACGAAGCAAAAAGTATTTTTTTTTTATTTTTATCATTCACTGCAAAAAACGAATAAAGTAATGCTCGGTATTCTTTAAAATACGAATAAAAAGATCTAAATTTTCTCTTTAAAATCCACCTATCATTTTTTCAATATAAAAAAATTGATTGTAACTTTCGCGCAAATAAAGCGCTGAAAATTAAATAATTAACATTATCATTTAACTTAATATATCTCGACAAGAAATTGTCGAGCATTAAGAATTCAATGATCTGAAAGAATGAACATAATTGATGTCCTACATGTTCAGAACAATGATTTTAGGCAACACAATGTCGCTTGATTCTATCGCAGCAGACCCGTCGCGCATTGTGTGGACTGTTGCATGGTCAGACAATCTATTTGGTTTATCCAATCTGACTATTCACCGCTATTTCTATGTCAGTCTGAACTTGGTCTAGTTTAAAATAAAACAATAAGTTTCAATGTATTATTTTATATTGAACTGAAAAATTGTTGAAAATCACTCTTTATATGTTGCAGACAACTTATCGGAGATTAAAGAATCAACCCATGATGATATGTTCACATTCTTTACTTCTTCGAACGTTTGTATTTGTATATTACCTCTTAATCGAAAACAATATTTTCGAATTTGATTTTTTCTCTTTAAACAGAGCTCTGTGCAAAATAATTTTATACTATATTTTCGACTTATTTTTACTTATTTTCGACTTATTTCGACTTATTTTATGAGAATTCATCTCCTTGCTACCTGTACTATGATTTCCGAAATCCTGTATATATGTACAACAATATAAAACGAAAATGTAGATATATATATTTATATATATTCATTTTATATTGTTGTATAGCCGCGATATTGTATTGGAAGCATTTCTATACTTTCAGACAAGTCTAGCGAAGTAAATTTGCTGAGAAGGTGTTCAATTCGCACCGATCAAGCTTTGATTCTTTCAAATAGAAAGTGAAGGCAATAAGCCAGTAGCGTGACTAGCAAGCGAATCAGCACTCGGTCATTGCAATTTCAAATTTTCAAAAACTATTTATTCAAGATGATATTTTTTGTGGAGTATCGAAGCATCTTCCTGCTTCATCTCTAGATACACGATAGCACTGGTTTTTCGTATAAATCATATAGATCATTAAGCCTTATCACGTAAAATATTACATACTAGCATTATTCTCACTAGAATTTGATGGCTTCGTTATGCTTCCTAGATGAATCGTAACCTTGACACCGGTCCAATCACCGTAGCCAGATGCTCTACGTGGCCACGATTCCGTAGGATCCGTTGGAGGTGTTTGTGCTACTTCAGAATTAAACGAATAACAGAAACCATATTCGGTCTTCTGCACCTGGAAGATATCGCAGCAATTGCGATCGGCGTTACGCCACCAGCAAGAGGACAGTAATTGATCGCAGCGTGGCATTACCTCATATAGCACTTGAGTTATGTTGATACCTATTCAATAATAATTACTTTTCAACTTCAATAAAAGAAGTGCAAATGCATTCATGCATATATAAAATATACGCACGTATTTAAAACGCTTAAGATAATATTAATTTAAATAATGTTATCAAAATTTAATTATCGACGTTTCATAAGACATTAGTGTCTTGCTTCTGACTAAAGTTTTGAAGATAAAATTAGAAAAATTAGAAAAATTATATACGCTATAATTCGATCGCATGAAAAAATTTAGGAAAAAAATAAATATTTTACCTGCGAGACTATGAACATTTTGATTCTTCAGAAAATCCAGTTCATCAAAATCCCCGAAACTCATCATAGAAAGCTTGCCCAATATTTTCCGAAAAGTTTCGAGACTTGCTTTATCCGTACCATTAGGAAAAATTTTTAATTCGAGTTCGAGGACTCGATTCCAGTCGACACGGTCATTCGGACAAAGCGTCACGCTCGGGAAGGGTAGATACGAAGTCCCATAATGCACCGATTCGATGTCAATCACCGTCGGCGCATCCTAAATAAATGTATATAATGTACTCTAAATTTCTTGCAGAAATCTCATTCCAGAGGAATGAAAACACAACACCATACTTGAAAAAAAGTGAAAATATCTCACTTCTTTCTGAAAAAAGTGACGATCTTCATTCTTTTTAGAATGAAATTTCAAAAAAATCTCACTTCATATTAACATAACTCAAGTGCTATATAAGGTAATATCATGTTGCGAAAAAAAATGAAAATATTTCACTTCTTAAAAAAGAATAACAATTTTCACTCTTTTTAGAATGAATTTTCACTTCAAAAGAGTGAAATTTCACTTTTTTTTTTAAGTAAGATTTTCGTTCCTTTCAAGTGAAAATTCATTCTAAAAAGAATGAAAATTGTCACTCTTTTTCAAGAAATGAAATATTTTTACTTTTTTTCAAAGATGATTATATTTTCATTTTCTTGGAATGAGATTTCATCGTAAGATATTTAAAGTGTGCATTCGATATTTTAAAAAGTTTAAGGCTCTGTTAAAACTTATTTTATCACTTTATACTATCACAAAATCTTTAGAAATCAAAAATAATATTCCGAATAATATGTACATATATATATATATATATTTGAGAGATTAGTATCGTATATATATATATATATATACGATATATTGTATACGATTGAAATTTTAGTTTTTTTCTTTCATACATATAATTTACCTGGAATCTAAGAGCAAGTGAGTAAATCACGTTGCTAGCGATTGTAGAAGATATTACAAACACGACAAGCCACAGGAATCGTTCAATTATATGTAATTCAGGATTAACGATGTGACGAAGACCATGAATAGTCGTATGCATGCAAAAATAATTCAATGTTTGTATGATCGCGTTGAACTGTTTACTTTGGCTTTCGTTTCCACGAAACTTGATTCTTGTGACTCCATTTCTTACGGCTCTCATTAATTTCCTTAATTTCCTCTGGTTAGATTTCATGTCTAAAAAAATGAAAATTAGATGATTTTAAAATTCGAAAATTCAATACATCGAGAAACTTGTAAGAATGTGCAATCTCCAGATCAATTCGCTAAAAATCAACTTTTTGCAAAAAGATCGCTCCGAAATATAACTCTTTTTATAAAAAAAAAAAACAACAACAATTCTACAAAGAGAACGATTTAAAGTATCCCCTTTTAGTTAGAAAAATCAATTTTTCGCAAAATGGATCGTTTTTTAAAACCATTATTGTTGTTTGGGATGATCTTTTGGAAATTTTTTGGAGATCAGAACATCCTTAGGAACTTGAGGAATCTTAGAGAAAGCTGAATCAATAAATTAAGAGGACAAAAATAAAAGAAATTTCTTCGCTCACTTTCATTTGAATGAACTTCTAGCACTTAACATCGGTAAGATAAATACATCCTTATGGTCACTCCTTGCGGTCAAAAGCGAACTGAAGCATCAAGCACCTTTTCAAAGTGTCCTCGAATGAAAGATGAAAAGAGCTCAAGCCTTAGTCCTCATTTTATATCGGTTTATCAGCAATGCATTGTACAAATAAAAAATCCAATCAATTACAGGTGAAGTAGGCGAAAAGGGGGAATGGCAGGTGGAAAAGGGTCGAAGAGGTGGCGCGTGTTTGAACGCGCACCCGATGTGATCAGGATAATTCAGTTAACGTGATTGTTACGCAAACAATGCCAACACGAACGGAGAGAGCCGCTTCCCCAGCTTCAATGTCCGCGAATAATGAAGAAGCCTCCGGGGGTCGCGATCGCAGGTTTTGATTGCATCCTCTAGTATAATTTGAACGAGAGAAATCAGGATTCGTTGATTCGTTCGGGCGACATCACGTCGCTGAAAGCTATCGACGTTTCGGCATTCAATGTCGGTCTTTCCAGTTTGGCGAAATTCTCTGCGAATCTGATTTCAGAGGCATGCGATATTCGAGATGACTCACATCAACTCTAATAATTTTTTTAATTCTCCATAAGTAAAATGACTTTCTCTCAAACAAATAGTATTTTATCGGAATAGATTATCGAATTATACATACATATTGGAAAAACTCGTTTAATAATTATTTTCATTATTTTAATTATTTTCACTTATACAATATATAACTTTTTTATTACATATATTTTTTTAATTTCATATCCTTTATACATTTAGTTCAATATCATAGCTATAATAGATTCAATAATAGATTCTTTTATGTATCCTCCGAAAAATAATGAGCTTCAACAAATTTATTACTCAAGACGCTCCCATTTTAAAACAATATTCGAGGATTAAATGAGTATGAGTGAATACGTGATGGCAATTTCTCGTTCCGAACCGATGATGCAATCGATGCCACACTGTTGGCGCTTCGTTCTAGCTGTGCTTCATTATCCTGGGGATGAAACCGACGTTCTATTAACTACGCGGCTGCAATCGCTCTAATATTAGTTTCGCTTAAACATCACAGGTTTTCATTCCGTGCGCACATCGTATATACATACCCCCATGCTAGCTTGCAAGCGAATCGATTATATCGCTATAATAAGAGATAATTTGTATCTTAATGATCTTTATGCAAAATATTATGTTAACAAATATTATGTTAACAATTAAAATTATAAAAGATAAAGAATAAAAATTGAGAAATCTGAAAGATCGTGATTTATTTTATCAACTTGACTCTTATTGATTACTATTAGGTGTACAACTTTGCTTCCGCCGTTTTCCTATAGATGGCTTTAGCGGTAAGTGGTAGTCGAAATAAATAGATCATAGACGTCATACAATAAACTTGGGCATCTGTCAACATAATCCCATAGAAACATTAGTCGATTTGTGTCTGCATCATAAAGTTATTCTCGATTGAAAATGTCAGTTTATGAGCCAAATTCTCATCATTTGCGGGAGGTTTTAATTTTTTGCTTCAATATGAAGAAATCTGCGGCTGAGGCTCATCGAATGCTCTCAAATACTTATGGTGAGGCCACTATTAGTGAAAGAACGTGTCGTGAGTGGTTTCATCGCTTCAAGAACGGTGATTTTGATGTTCAAGGTCATGTTCTGTATTTGATGGGACCAGCTCGGCGTAGTGTATTATGAACTGTTAAAACCGACTGAAACAATCACAGGCGATCGGTATCGAACGCAATTGATGCGTTTGAGCCGAGCATTGAAAGACAAACGGCCGCAATACAACGAGAGACACGATAAAGTGATTTTGCAGTATGACAACGCTCGATCCTATGTTGCGAAAGTGATCAAGACATATTTGGAAACGTTGAAATAGGAAGTCCTACCCCACTCGCCGTATTCTCCAGACGTTGCTCCCTCTGACTATCATTTGTTTCGATCAATGGCACACGGCCTGGCTGACCAGCACTTCCGGTCTTATGAAGAAGTAAAAAATTGGATCGATTCGTGGATAGCTTCAAAAAATGATCAGTTTTTTCGATGCGGGATTCGTACGCTACCCGAAAGATGGGAGAAAGTAGTGGCTAGCGATGGACAATACTTTGAATCATAAATGTATAAGTTTTTTACAATAAAGCCTCGAATTTCGGAAAAAAAACGGCGGAAGCAAAATTGTACACCTAATATGTTTTTTAAATAAAATTTTAAATAAAATCGCTTCATTTAAATATTTTTTATTGCATAAATTTTATATTGTAATTTCTACATATGTGATATTTTTTAACCTAATTCTTTGTACACGATATATAATTAGAAATATACAGTGTCCACTCACAAGAAATTCCGGGACGATCAAATAACTCCTCAGAAAAGTGTTATTGAAAAAAATGTTAAAGACAAAGTTGTAATCAAAAAGATCTATTTATTGATCTTATCAGTTTGATCTTGAGTGACATCGCCAAGGTCAGATCAAGATTACATCAATTTTTTAAAATGGAATATCCTATTTTTTTATGCGAGAATGTAATAGCTGGTATCAAGAGCTTTTCAAAATACTGTAATAAAGTGATTTTTTATTAAGTATTTTTTGAGTTATAAAACTTAAAAGTTACAGTTCGGCATTAGCATTACGCAAGGTGTCCGATTAACGTAAAAATGAATTTTTAGTGCAAAACACAAAAATGAAAATAAGAGATATTACCTTCATTTATTATAGTGTATTATAGTGTTTCGCCACCCAAAGTCAAACTGATAAGATCAGTAAAAATCTTTTTGAATCCTGTAATTTTTATTTTTCTCGATATCGCTTTCCTGAGGATTTATTACCCGCTCCGGAACTTTTTGGACACTCTGTACCTGAATGTATTTATACATCTACGACACATTTATATATGAACACATATGAAAGCACACATCTGTCTTTTGAAATCTTTCGTCTGGAATTTACCGACCTGCAACACGCATGTCCACGTAAATTGTGCAACGATGGAGCTGAAAATTCACTCGTAATCGAGCAACTCGCGAGAAAATTTCAACAACATCCACAGTTCTCGCTATTCATCGTCTTTCAATTTTTTTCTGCTTCTTTATTTTCTCTTCATTCTTTTTATTTACCGTTCTAATTGGCTATTTCCATTAATTTATTCAATATTAAGTATCTTAGTTTTAACAAAATTTTCAACAAAAATTTTTATTAAAAACAACAGGTATATCTATTATCTTTATCAATTTTATATTTATTTTGTTTAGCTACAGGTACTTATTTTAATGATAATTGTTTCAGCGTAGTAAATAATTCACGTTTTGTCTCTCATTTGATTTTACCTCTGAAATGATTATTTTGATTAGAGTTAAATTTCTCTTCCTTCTTTAAATTATTTTCATTTCTCTGTCCAAGTTTTTTCTCATCGCTTGCGGATAAAAGTTACTATATTAACTCCAATTGTATAAA
>NW_017259263.1:507157-511698 GCF_001594045.1 Atta colombica | reverse complement strand
ATATATTAATACTGCTGCATTAGTTTCAATGTCGAACCAACATGAGCGTTTACTTTACAAACAAACAAATCGCTTTAATATTCCGCGATTATATTTGCGATTTTTTAAATAAAATTTCTTAAACTTTCTTTATTTTTCCGTACATACATATATATACTCGCGTTCACATACATACATAGATGCCTCTTCAATATCTATTTATGAAATATAATTAAGGTAGACATTTCTTAAAATAATCTTTTCGCTAAACAATATATTTAAAATGCAATAACAAATATTTTACCTTAATATCTTTCATAATTATATATTTTCTTAATAACAATTATTCGTTAATTATTACAAATTATTATTCAAATTATTATACAAATTATACACTTTCTTAATAATTATTTGTTAATATCAAATTATCCAGTGTGTTCTTCGTTAAGTATTAAACAACTTAGACACTTTATCTTCTACTCAAATAAATTATAAATATCGTCGGCAAAATTCACTTGTGTTTACGGTGCTATCCATCAGCACGCAAGCCGGCATGCTGTCTCAGAATTTCGAGAGACAACCATATTGTGAATTCAAAACTGTTTTATACAAAATGTCCAAAAAACATCACCATTTTTTCTTCTACAGATTTTTAGAAGTAAAAATATAAATTTTATCTTTTATCAAGATAGCATTTTTATGTTTATCATAGATACATAAATTTCAAACTGGACGTCGAATTACTGAATGAAAACAGTAGCGATAATTTAAAAACGCTTAATCATTTCTTGCGTACGTCAGTAAGAGAGTTATGTATATTTGCATGTTATTATATATGGCAATAGATAAGTCAATGATTATATTTAAATAGTAATCTATCATCCGTTTGTCGTAATTTATTATGTCGATAAGGATAACATATAATATATAAATTATCCATAATCATTTTCATCGATGTACTCTATTTATTCTACTCTCATTTAATTTACGAACATGTAATTTTAACAAACTTGTACTCTATATTCATATACATATATTATGATATATTCAATACTTCGTAAAACTCTCTCTCTCTCTCTCTCTCTCTCTCTCTCTCTCTCTCTCTCTCTCCTTCTTTTTATATTAGTCTTAATCTTTATATAATTAATCTTTTTATATAATAATTAAATAAATCAATTTCAATATAATACTTTAAATGTTATACATTATAGAAAACGTTTTTATTTTTAGATTACTTGAAGATTTTATTATTTAAGGAATTTTTAAGAAGGGGGGGAGGGTATCAATATTTCCAGTACAAAAAATATATTTTGAATAATAAATAGTTAAATAAAAAACAAGAATTGAATAAAAAAATATTAGACAATATTACGAGAAACAAACATAATTGTAAACAAAATATTCGTTTATTGTAATTGATTTATTGTAATGTATTTTTTGTTAAATCTTTTAATTTGTATTTTGAATATTTGAAAAAACGTTGTAATTTATACAGAAATATCGTTTGCATGATTTGCGACTTGTAAACCTCACGCAAAAACATACTGTTAGTTTCCGTGAGTAGATGTACTTTCATAAATATGGAGTCATAATTAATGTAGTACTGTATGTTAATGAGGTGTCGGCTTACGCGAAGAGAGAAAAAAATTTGATTCTAGCTGGAGAGGATAGATCGAAAAGGAAAAAGAGGGGAAAAATTATGCGCATCTTGTTTAAAAATTAATTGATAATTATATACATTTAATACTATGCATTCCAAGTTAGAGCAAGCAACTTATATGTTTAAGAAGAATTTTAAATAAATTTTTTTTTTCACAGAGAGATAATAAATAAAAAATGTATATTAAAATGTAGCATTATTAATTATTATTGCGTGAATATGCATTAATTACTTAATATTGTCATTGTAAGATTCCTTTTCAGTATTTTTTGGCTACATTCGAAAATTAACGCTCTCTTTATTTATTATTTAACAGTCGATAAATTCTGCTCACTTACAGTAGGGGTAACTTTCAATCTGCGTTGCTTCGTCTTTACGTAGCTTACAGAGATCCAGGAACTTCGGCGTAAAAGAGAGGCGAGAAGTTCGATAATGAAATTACTGGTTTCACAGTACTGCTCAGAACTCGCCATGGAAATGTGAAACCTTCGACGTGCCGTTCCACTCAGAAAATTCTTGCCGGCTGCGCAAGAACGTTATTCACAGCATTCGCATCGCATAAAATGCGTTACGCAAGATGCTTGATAGAAACTTCGTGTTCGTGAGAAATGTTTTTCCTTTGCCAAAAGTTTTAAAAAGCGATCGGAAAAGAGAATCTCGTAAGAATTGAACAACAACGATTGCATTTAACAACTTTTCTTTAATTAATTTTTTTAAATGTCACTAACGTATATTAATAAATACTTATATACAATTTAGAATAAGAAAGATCATTAGAGACAAGAAAACAAGAAACAGAACTTTAGAAAACAAGTAATTTTACAGATATTCTCGTATTCTTTCTTTGTATAAAACAAACTGCTATCTAACTTTAACAGAATATCTTTATTATTTTTATATCTTTTATTTCAGATCTTTCAAACAATCAAGATTCTCTATTAAACAAATAATGCAACGCTTGAAATTCTCTTTCATGAGCGATACTTTGAAGCAGAAATAACAATTGATTATCTTTGTTAAGTTAAAAAAAATAGCACTAAAAATTGCATTTAAATGCGAAGCACAAACTATTAAACGCCATGGCACAAAAGTTAACCGGCATTTACGTTCACAATCTCTTTTCTTTTTTTCTTTTTTTTCTTTGAAAGAAGCGATCGGGAGGAAATGAGTGCAAGGAGATACTCGAGATCAGTAACAGCAGACAGTTTCCAATTGTGTTGTATTCCACTTCCTTTATGTTTACTGAAGTGAACTTTGGGGCCACTGTCGGTGTAACTTTGGCAATAAAATTACAATCTATCGACGTTCTCTTCAGAGGCTGCGATAGAAACGTAACGTCTTCCATTTTTCATTCCCCTTCTCTATTGTAACTTCATCCTCTTGGAGACGAATTATCCTCTTTTCTCGATTATGGCACAAATCCTTCTTTCGATGCTCCTGAGATACGTAGGCTGTCCGCAAAAAGATGTAAAAAGACGATAATTTTGAGAGGATATCTTTTTCTTAAGATTCTCCTAGCATTCAAGGAAGATACGAAGAACATACTTATTCGTATCCGCCTCATGATCCTTGCATCTCTCTTGGGCATTAGAGCGCCATGTAATCTTCATAGATATATTTTTCTCTTCATCGTACGATGGAAAAGTATCACGATCCATGCTTTTTCTCACGCAGCAAAGCAAAGCACCTTTTCGGTGGTGAATTCAGCACATTCGGAGACTCGCTTCTTCACCTGGAAGCCCACTTACCAGTCGTCGAGCGCGAACAAAAAAGTTTCGAGGCCGGGTCAAACTCGACGAGATCTTTAGGAATCTGCGAGTTTTGTTCTATGGCTGAAGATTTAAGTAGAAGAAACCTATTCCCATCTCCATCTTTACTATAGAATCCCCTCTTCCACGATCTTCCTTCTGGAGCACCAAAAGCTCAAGCATCTTTTTTATCACAAAAATAATATCGATTCTCTTTCTGACCTGACAACTTCGAAGATTCCGAACAATTCTGAATTAATGAATTATTGTAAGTTCAATGACAGAGGAAGTGAAAAAGAGAGAGAGAGAGAGAGAGAGAGAGAGAGAGAGAGAGAGAGAGAGAGAGAGAAGAGAATCTTGCCATAAGTGATTTTGAGTCTAATGAACTTTTATTTCATTAAACTAAAATTACCTATTTAAAATTGAACAGCGAGATATATCAAAATATTAGGTGTGGGAAAAAGTTCGTGCGTTTTTTTAATGTCATCTAACGGGAAAAACGCCACGAACTTTTTCCCACACCTAATAATTTTTTAATTTTGAAATTAGAGCTCTATGTTTTATATAATAATGTACAAGAAAAATTCCAACATCATCAGTGAGATTTTTCCTTAGCATACTCGACATTGAAGGGATTAAGCTTAGTTGTTTCGTTTGAGACACTCAGTTTTTACTCAAAGCTTTTCAAGAAGTTTTCTCTAGCTGTTGCAGCTTTAAGCAGCGTTAATCCTCTTGCCATGGAAAAAGGTCCTAATGCCTTAGTTACGAGTCCTCAGAGGGAAAATTCCTCACTTATATACCGAGACTGGTTTCCCTTGCCAGCTGTTATCCAAACGAAAACGCCGCTTACAACGGCGTTTAAATTTCGCCCTCAACGATTACGATGAAGTCTCGAGATCCAGAATAATAAGCACACGATTCGTCCCAAGAGGGTTAAATCTCGTGCAAGGTGATTTCCATAAAACGAAAATAATGATGCTTTATCTTGGTTAATTACAAGCGAGAATCTCATCTTTATGCGAAGTAGAAATGTGTCGCGTCGTTCTATCAATGCTTCTAATTTGATAACTTTGAAGAAATCATATAACAATGTCTGCGCGGGTAAAATATTATTCGCTTTCCGAATAGCATCGCGGTATTATTTGAACAACGAA
>NW_017259263.1:489546-507057 GCF_001594045.1 Atta colombica | reverse complement strand
TCATTAAATCGAGCTTATTTTTAATTATAAAAGATAAAATATATTCTAATCTAGATATATTAATCTAAAATTATTTTTATAAAATGTTAAATATTTTGGAACTGTAACAATTCAAGGTTTGTACATTGTACATGCTGAAATTTATTCGAAAGTAGATTGCGTTCAATTAGAAACAAAACGTAAGTCAATAATATGTATAAGCATGTACATTATTTCTCATCTTATTGTAAAATATGACCAATTGCAGTGGACAATTAGTATCAAGATACTATTCAATTTCGTATAGAACTAATAAACAAAAATAGACATCGCTCACATAATTTTCTTCTTACAACGAGTTAGTTTTCTACCGACAATAAATTCTCAGACACTTTAACTAATGCAACCGGAACAGCACATTGGTCCAAACATCATCCAACGTCCGGCAGTAAATCATCTTACGAAGTCAGCCATCTTCGACGATGGTATGGAGTAAGTAGCATAAGTTTCCGATCTTTTTACATGCTCACGCGTAACGACTTACGACTTTACGAGAAAGTTTCATAGGAGAAAAATTCTCGCGGCAGCTTATCCTTCGAAGTCACCTTAATCCAACGGGACGTTTCAACCCTCGATTACTATGGTTAAGTTCAAGTAAAGTACCTAGGTGTTATGAGAAAGACGGGGCTTTGTTTTATCCTGATAAATAGATAGCGTTATATACTTTATATTTCTATATAAGATATCTCAAAGAAGAAAAAATAGAAATAACTTAAAAACATGACGGTTTTGTGAAAAGTATTTCAAATAAAAATGTTTTAATCATTTTTTATATAAAATTAAGATATGATTGTTAAAAAATAAGTAAAGAAATATGTAAAGAAAAATTTTATATTTCATCCTCGAATATAGAATGTGAAATATCTCGTAAAATATTCATTTTTTTCGGTAATTTTATCTGAATATTTTTTATATATAGAATGCCAAAAAGTCGATTAACTTTATTTTAATTACATTAACTACTACTCCATTACTTATATTAACAATACAATTATGTTTTTTCTCTACATGTGTTTTTTATATTATTATCAATTCTTTTTAATATTCTATATATTTTGTATAAAATGAAAATCATCGAAAAATAAATGAGATATTTTTTTCTGTTTTATATATACATATATGGGTATGTATTGGAAGAAAATATGAAATTATTTGATCAAATATTTTTGGGATATTCTTTATGCAAATATGAAATTTCTACTTTGAATTTCGTATTCTTTATTAGTTTAATTCATTCTCGGCATTTGGATGAATCATCGTACTGAGACTGAACAGTGGACAATGAACATTTAATCGCAATAGCAAAAGTCTAAATGTTACGGATACGGAAGAAGAAGCTATCTATAAGTGACGAATGAATCTCGCAACAGCTTCTGTGATCGATTCCAGTCGGATTAATCAGTCAGTACTTAGTAGTCAGTACTTAGTTACGGCGAAGCTTGACGTAACCCTTACATGTCCCTTCACCACATCCATTACCATTCACGCTGTAACGTAGCTCTGGATTTTGCTGAGGTCCCAGCAACATTTCGCCGCAGTTTCCTGCATTATCGCGCCGCGATGTAACGTTGTCGTTGCATAAAACGGATACGGAAAATTACAACTATATTATACGGGGCATTACAACGTGCTCCTAAACTCCATAAGTCGAAGAACGTTATTAAATCTGCTTATTATTTCGTATACATAAAAACTTAATTTTCTTCTAAATATGTTATAATATTTTTTTGCCTTAAATAATGTCAGCTTTTAGTAAATAAAATATAAATATCGTACATAAATACTTTAATCAAGATACAAGACTCTTTTCTAAAATTTTTAAAGAGACATCCTAGGAGTATACAAAAAAATAACATGATAGCTATTCACAAGCATGTACGCTAAAAGGAGGACCCCGACGGGTTAATAAAAGCCGCGCCACTTCGTTACGTCATCGCTTCCCGACCCCCACAGGGAATATTTTGTTCGGCAGCTGTTTCCAGCTCGTTAGCGATTTTCCTGTCAACAAACGCGCCGAAACGCAATTTCAAAAAGCCGATCCTTCAATCGCGTATCGAATGACCGACGTGTAACACCGTTCTAAAAAACGCGCTTTTAAAATTACACTCTTTACGTTCGCGCACGATCATGCTCGCGCCTAAAATTGCATTGTAGTCAGTTTTCCGAAACGCGACACAAAGGCAAAGCAGGCTTAGAACATGATCCACCATTCAAACATTGAGTTACGCGATATACCCTTTGGTACTACGAACTACTTATCTGATTCTCTCTCTCTTTCTCTCTCTCTCTCTCTCTCTCTCTCTCTCTCTCTCTCTCTCTCTCTCGTGCGCGCGCGCACGCGCGCTATCCTTAGTTCTATTCTATTACCGACCGGCTTGCCCACAACATTTTCCTGGTTTTCATGGGAAACGAGATGCCGAGTCAGACGGATCGCGAGAAATTATTCAGGGATCAAAGTGAATTTCCCCAGGATCACAACTCTGCAATGGAAATGCATAATCCCGTAAGTGTGTGTGCGTGTGCGTGTCTATGATCGCGAACCGTAAATCCACAACCGAAATCGGCCGCGGTGCATTCGTTCGATTGCGAATGTGTGCCCCTGTCGCATACGCGAATCACAATTTGCATTGATCATGGCACGGTCGTGGACGGTGTTTGAACTTAATAAGAATTTTAATTGAATTAAATAAACCAGCCGATTGAGAATCATGCCAGCGTATTCTCCCATTCTCACTCTGTCTCCCTTTACATATTTGCAATTCGCTATTGCTATCGCAACTGTTATCGGGTTATAGAGCTTTCCACGAAATACCGCTAATCTTCGCCCATTCCCAACGATCCACTTCGAAATAATCCTCAGACTAGTCAATGTTTTTTTAATTAATTAGCTAATTAAAAGTCCGATATCGCAATGATAAATTTTGCCGAATTTTATCGAATATATTTTAGTTTTTTTTTGCATTTTTGGAAGAATAAAAATTTTCTAATAATAATTTTATCACATCGACAATTTTTTTATGAATAATATACGAAAGCTTTTTTTCTAAATCATTATTATTTATCAATTTTACAAGAGAGGCATTTCTTACAAAGTTTGCTTTTACTAAATATTTTACCCACCTTAATTTTTCACTGTAATAGTAGTCTTATAATTAGTCTATCGATAATTTCCGTTATCGAACGTATGACTCGTGTGCATTTTGTTCGGGACGGTGATAATTAATAGCGCTCGGTTTAGCGAGATATGTACGCGGAAAGTTCACTGATGCTATGGTAAGCTGAATTAAACTATGTATATTATCTCGGCAGAGCGTTTTGTGATAACTGCCAATTGAAAAGTTTTTCATTTCTCATACATCGTATTTTCTTTTCATAGCAGACGAGAACACGATACGATAAATGCTATAGAAACTGAAACAGTTCCCATATCTAATATTTTCTTATAAAAAATAGAGGTAGATATTTTATTTATTTTTAATTATTACAAATTTACAATGGAAATTATAATTATTATTAGATTTGAAATATAAAGATTAAAAACCCGTAATATGTTGTATATATGCTTGCTAGACATTAGCTATTTTATTCGTGTTTCATGTACAAATTTTCATATTAAGTAGATTTATCCTCGAACGGCCATATTTAACGTTAAGCGTAAGACGAGAATACGAACTAAAGATTCGTCGATTGGTAAATTAATTTAATTAAACTCAGGCCGTTCTATTTATGGACGTGCTCGCGAACCAAAACGACGTGTCGCACGACGAGAATTGCCGGATAAACGCACGAGAAGTTCTGCGATGCTCTGAGGCCATGACAGCGCGATAAATTTCGCACGATCGTGCATGAACGCAAATACCGGTTCGTTCTAGAATGAAACTACTCCCGCCAGGCCACTTAACGGTAGTTCGTCGCGTCCAATTTCCGAACGAAATCATCTTGCGGCAAAAAAAAAGGGAAATAACGGAAAAAGTTAAGAAGGGATAAAAAGATGAGAAACAAAGAAAAATCTTGGACAAATAAGATAAAGGTAATTACACAAAATTAGATCGTATCGCATCATTCGATATGATATCGAGTAATTATTTCAATTTTTGTCAAATGTGAATACGTATATATTCCCAATTTAAAGAAAATTAAAATTAATCTTGGAAAAAAAGAACGCAATATAGACAGTAGAATAATCTATATCATGTTTAAACGTTTTTAAAATATTCAAGAAGTTAAGGTTCTAAGAATAAATTGCTTATTGTTACAACCAAGACCAATTATGATAAGCGGCAAATAAATACTTATAAGCATACAATTAACAAATGTTTAGCTATAGTTTAAGGAAGCTTTACGGGATTAAAAATCTACGTGGCACGCTAACCATGCTGCTGGGGTTATTAATGAACATAATTAATGAGAAGCGAGGATGCGTGCGCTGGAGTATAATTATGGCGATATCAGTTTAACGGCGATACAATTATGATGAATATTCGTACCTAATTTTGCAAATTCAAGCTGGATAAGTTGCTAGGTTAAATAGCGCATTTTCGTTGGACAAACCGTCTATGCGCTCAGCTTTATTTTTGGTAAAAAGATTATTTAGTCATGTTTCCGCGTAAAAAAAATGCATTATAAAAAAATATAGCTAAAAAGAAAAGTATTAGCCCTCTAATCCCAATATTTATAAGAAGTAATATAAAGAAGTAATATATTATTGTTTTAAAACATTTGTTTTAATATTAACAACACGGATGTTTGTCAACAGATTAAATTAATTCGTTCCTAAATAATGATTCTTATACAAACACGAAATTTATTTAAGCGGCTCGCAAAACCTGTCTGATAGATTCTCCGCGTTTTCCCAGAAGAGGAGCTGCCTGATAAATTGTGCGATCGTGATTCGATCAGGTTGCAGAACGGCTGGCGTAAACCACGATAGATCGATTTCAGAGACGCGGTTTTACGGCCGCAGCGAAACGTCCTTGGAATTGGGTATATTTACCGGCAAGCAATATATTTATTGGCCGTGAAAGCCCGCGACTGCGAGATAAAAATTGCCGATGCATTCGAGTGAGCGCAGTGGTTTACACGGCGATAAACCGAGAGCGGAGGCGATAAAATGAGCCTCGAAATTCGCGAAGCGCTCCGCCAGAGATAATCGCGCAAGGAATACTCCGCGAAGTGTTTTCTCGATAGTGGTGGATGATCGCCGCGACTAGAAGTTGATGATGCTATACAGTGCGCCCCGCCGTAAACACGGCAATTTCTCGCGTCTGCATGGAATACGGGGTAGGTGCACGAAATGACATACTTGTAAAGCTCGTTCTAACAAGTAACAAAAAAAAGATATTACCGAAAGAACATCGCCCGAGAGAAATATTAGCGAGATTAAAATAATTTCTGTTGAAAGTGGCGTAGCACGGAATATTTAATCAGTGCTTTTTATTGGAATGAGCGAAAATGAAGAAATATGTTCCCTCGTAATGCGAATATTCACGGGTTAAGGGCTCGTGGCGTCCTGAAAACAGCGCGTCGTTGGCTTCTTTGTTTGGAGATGCTCTCGCCTCTCGCATCCGCTGCGAGATAAAGCCGCGGTATTTTAATTTCAAATGAAGGGCTCCGTTGTTGCGTTTCTCCCGTTATAGTTTCCCAAGATCAACGGTGTCGTTGTCGTTACTGCTAGACTATTGCTAGACTACTGCTAGATTCAGCTCCCGAGAACGCTCAATTTGCGCGAGTTTGCCATTAATTCTTGCTAACAGACGAGATCCTGATTATCCACTTTCTCGAGAACGCGCAGAAAGAGCGAAAAATTGTCTTTCAAGTTTAAAAATTAGACAACGACGTTGATCCAGGGCAAAAAAAGGACGATTACAATGAGGATTCTGTTGGCGACGCGAATTGTTGAGTGGATTAAACTAAAGACTAATTGTAAGAAGATCCGATAGAGACACGTCGAGTGCAAACAGCGGTAACTGGCTATTAAATTCTCAAAGGAAATGCACACGGGGCCGTGTCCTATTTCAACACCATAAACTTTATGACTCTGTGAATTTGAAACTGACAATGAGTAAGATGATATAATTCGATATTAACCGTTTCTCAGGCAATCGGAAATTATTTCGTATATCCATCACATCTCGTATCTTTCATCATTCTCGTTTAGTCGCGTTGTTGCAAAGAGTAACTGTAGGTATCTCCTTTTTTTTATCATTTATACATACGGACGAGTTATCTCACATCTGACGCAGATGGAAGCTGTTCCCTTTGCTTTCCTTCTTCAGGAGAAAACACGACGAGAAAGAGCCTTGGCGACGAGACTGGATGTACCTCTATAGTTAATGAATGTCACCGGGCACGAGCTTGAATTCACGAGAATAAATGGAAAGCAAACAAAGTGACATGTCGGCACGGGTCTGTTGTCGGTAAACCAAAGAAATACATTGCTGTTACAGTGAGAATTTGCATCGGTAGATGCCAACGAATAAAACGAATCTAGGAGTCCTGAAAGCGTCCGCTATGCAGATCAACGTTTTTATTTTGCAAAATATAACTGTATTTCGAAACTGTATTTTAAAATAATTGAACGATTCGTAAATGAAATGAAGTACATGGTTTGCAGTATATTCAAAAATAAAATGCTTCAAAGATAATTACGAATATAATAAAATAATTCCCTCCTATGTAATTCTGATTCTGTCAAAAAGGAGATGAATGGAAATAATATTTATCATGGATAAATTTAAAAATTTTTTTAAATTTTAAACATTTTAAACAAAAACCTAGTATGAATTCGCGTACAAACTGTCCAAGTTCGCGCCAACGACAGTGAAAGTAAAAAACGGACGGGTAACCTCGCCAAGTTTTGAGAATTTCATTTGCCACAACTATCGAGATCCCGTTCCATCCATGTCTGTGAGAATCTCCCTTCCGGCGAACAAAGAAATTATTTCGCACCGCTTTGGAAGCGTTGCCCCGGACAAACGAATTATTCCGCGAAGCCGACCAAGTTTCCTCTGCGAAGAACTGCAAGAGGAGAAATCCCGAGTGAACGCCATTTCGCAGATGAACTTACGAAAAAGCTCAAGCGAGAGAACAAATTAGGCCAGTGACAACGCAAGTTGACGACGATGTCTCGAAAGCGAGGTGGAAATTCCGCAAAACGTCGAGACTCGAAAGCAGACAATAACGAGCTTCATTTCCCAAGCAGAAGCGTTCGTCATATTTCTGCCGCGAACGAGAAACCTCTTCATTGTACAGAAGATCATCCTTGAGAAGCGAGAACCAGAAAATCTGCTCCCAACTGATCGCATCGGAGAAGCTCGAAAGCGAGCGATAACGTGCATATTTCTCGAGTTAAATGTGCTCTTAAGAGCAATAACGTTGAGGAATGATCGTTTCATCGAGGAAGGATAGATCTACTTTTGCGGTTCTGATCGAGATAAGAAAGATGTACCGAGATCGAGGAAACAAAGGTGACGAGTGCTCTCTTTTCTTTTTTGCCAGCTAAACGTCTCTTTAAAACGTTTAAGCGTTTTAAAACTATCAGTATTTCGAGAGAAATATCTAAAAAGCACTTATTGTTATAGTAATTCATGAGAGATAAAAATTGAAAATTCACACTTGGTCAAGATCAAATCTCTTTTTTTGCATCGTTTGACAAAAAGACGTGCGCGAAAATGAATGCTACTCAATGAATTATTTCAAATAAACGAAATTTTCTCTCCCCATAACAAAGGAAGATGATGCCACGATTAATGAACATCGACGAGTGAACTTGCACAAATTTGGTGGAAGCAAGGCAGAGCAAATTGAGTGAGGCGGTAACGGAACTATTGATCCGGGTTATTCCCCCGGTTTTCCCCCTTGACTCCTTTCGACGTCCCAAACATGCCGATCCCCTTTACCCTGCAACAACTTCGAGTCAAACGAAAAATTTCCAGGCCAGCCAGATACTATCGAGGATATGCGCGAGAGACAATTTCTAAAAGAGATAGTGGCTTTTATTTCAATTCTGAATATGAAATTAGCTTGAAAAGAATCTATGATACAGTGAAAAAATCTATGATACGTTCAATTTTTAAACAACAGCTTTTTCCTTCGTTATAAACCAATAATGATCAATTATATATCCCCCTCCCCCCCCCTCCCCAAATCTGATGACAATCTATTTTCAATTTTTTGCAAAAGGACAAAAAATAATTATCAACATCACACATATTTGATTATATATCAGTTTTTAAGTTGATTTCGTCTTTTATACATATACAACAAAATGTTACAACGAAGTGTGTAATATTTCTTTAGTCGTTATGGCGATTCGATAGAGTATCGCAATTCGATTCCGCCGTATCAGCAAGCGAATTTAAATTACGATATCGAACGAGCGGTTTTGTAAACAGCACGAGAGTACAGAAAGTACAGAGAGCGCAAAAGGAAGGATAGGAAGGTGATAGGGAAAAGCGAGATAGAGAGGCTTTTGTCGAACTGATCGAACCGCGAGCGAATATTGCCTTCCTACGTCACTCCCCTCTCATTTTCTCATCCTTTCTCTGTCTTCATCTCGTCCCTCTCGATATTCTCACTAATCTACCTGCAATTACAGCAAACGGATTTTCAGTAGCACCGTATAATTCGCCACTGTCGCATTTCATCGATAATTCGATGCGTATTGCCTCCATTAGCGGAAGTCGAGAAGAACGCATATGTACCATTTAAATATATGTTAATGATAATAATTACGAAACTCATTGTTGCCCGAGATTGTTAGATAATTATTCAGCGTATAACTCGTCAACGACGATAATGAGCAGCATAAACGTCTATCTGGATGATTTCTGTAATTAGTATGCTAGTCCATTGAGGTTTGTAACATTCGCTTTTCATTCAAAAGCAAGAAATATTAATAAGCGAATTAAAAAAATTCTCCGATCTTTAAATTAAATATTAGTTTAAACTAAATTATCCTCACAAATTAATTCGGAGATAAAATTTTACCATTATTTAATTCCTATACCTGATAATTAAATGTAAATTTATTTCAAGATATGCAAAGTGAAAAAACAAAAACAATTTATGCAAAATGAAAAAACTTTATCATTATTGCTTATATGTTGTTCATTATATATCGTATTATATATCTGATATATATCCAACCACCTCTACTTTAATTTTTATCTTATATTCTGCTTAAAATTATTTCTTTACGCTCGAAATATCATATAGGTACGATTTTCAATCATAATATATTATCGTTATTTCATTATTAGTATTTATTTCATTATTAAATAAATTGCTTACTTGCATATTCGTGCATTCGAATTGAAAAAGCTGCAATGTCGTTATTTAAATAAAGAATGTTATTGTCATTGTAGAAGAGAGAATATTTTCAAAATATTTGCTAATAAAAATAATTTTTATGTATGTTTCAACAAAATATACACACACATTAATGAACATTAATATTATATCTGTTTGATAATGTGCGCGTTATCGAAGGTAACTATATATACTAAATACATAAGATAAAAAATCAGCGGCACGTGTTGGCATCGTTGGCGAAGGTGCGCACTTGACTCCATCAAGCTGCAGCGATGCGGAGCAAGGAGGAGAATGAGATAGGGAGAGTGAGAGTGAGAGCTGAGCAAGCATCGAAAATCGATAATGCAATCTGACCGGCACGGCGTTGCGGCGAACATTTTGGCATGACGGCGACGTCGGCAGACTGATATGAGCCACCGAATGTGACAAACGTTCATAATGCAAGCAGTAAGAGAGAGAGAACATTCGCTATGAAGGGTACCGGCCGCGTGAAGTCGACCCAGGACCAACGACTCCGTCCGGGTTGAGTGCCGGATGGGGGGCACGGAAATAAATGAATACCATCGCTCACCGTCGCGAATGACTGCTTTCGCGCCGCTGGGTATTGTTCATTAACTTTTCTGGCCGCCGATTAATTGCGCGCTCCTGTCGCCGGCGAAAAATCTGGCCGCGCTCGGGAAAATGAATTGGCATCATGCAAAAAGCGGGCTGCGAGTCATATGAGCTAACCCAACTTGACTAGATAGTCGACATGTCTTTGTCATTGTTATACTATTGTTACACAAAAATTCACGATGTAACTTCGATTATTGTATGATAATTTATTCATTTAAATAATAAGAATCTTATTGGAATCTTATCGTTGCATATATATATACAATCAATAGAAATCAATACCAATAGAAACCAATACACAATCAATAGAAAATATCACTTAAATTTGATTTTACATCGTCGTGCCTCAAACTTACCCATCATCGTAAACGCATCTTATTATTCTACATTACTAGCGTGGTTTTTTTTTTATGTATTATTAGATTTTGTTTCTCTCTGATATACTATAGAGCTATAGCTATAGCTTAATTTTCATTGTTCTCTTTTGATGATTTACATTAAATTGATTGATAATATTCTATATCCTTTAGATAAAAATAATTGCAAACAATTTTTTTAATTGTAAAATAATTTGTGCTAAATAGCATGAAGTATAAATAATAGCATTCATATATTTAATGAATTTATAAAGCTGGAATGTGTCCTGGAATAACATGCGAATAATGAAGAGTTAAGCAATCAAGAATATTCACAATGGAATATCTTCGTGGAATAAAAAAAAGAGAGTTACGATTTTTATGTTTCTATTTTTATGTTTCTATAAACTTTATTATTGGTAAGCTTTCTATATGTATATTATCTTACAATTTGCAAATAATAATTATATCTTAGTTGAATATATATATAGAAATATATATAGAAATCTTTTTCTTTATTTCTAGACAAAATTATATTTATTTTTTGAAACTGCTTTGCTATATGACTCATGTAAATTTGCGTGGCGAGTCCTGTCTGCCGCCTTTGAATGCCGACACGCCTGGGTTGAATCGATAGGACGCGACAGAGTTCACCTGTCTCAGAGTTTGCACAGCAAAGAGAAACGAAGAAAGAATTCACGGAAGATGGTGAAGAGAAGGGGTGGAATTATCTTCTCGTCTCTCGGTGCAAGCTGCTTTTCGGAAATATGTATATTCGAGAGCAAACACATCACGTTGTCAAGCAGCGACTTGCTTGCGCGCGCAAGAAAAAGCATAGGAAAAATCGAATTACAACAAGCGCGTTCGTAAGAAATATTAAAAATATATGATGAGGCAATACACGAAGTGTTGAACGGGAAAATAAAGCGGAGAATGCTTTAGCATCGAAGGATTTTATCGATGCATCGCTTTTCTGCAACGAAATATGACGACACAGCTTGAGATCGCAAGACGATCTGATGTACATAATCAATTTCGAGCCTCTCTTTCCTTTGAAATAACAGTTTAATATTACGTCTCTCAAACTTGTTATTCATATAAAATATAATAAAATACTACATTTTATCGTACAGATAATTTTTGTCTAATTTGTAATGTGGACTTTCTTCTGATATACTTATAAGTATATGTCCGGTACTTTTCGAAGATTTAAAAGATCAACGACAAGAGCTTCTTATAAATTAAGGATCAAAGATACGAATAAATAATTAACATCTATCTACAAAGTCTCGATTTCTTAAAGTAATACAAAGGAACACCCGATAGCCGCGAACAAAAGCGTCCTCTTATGGCGCCTCTTACGACAGTAAATCCCCGAGCGACCTAATAATAAATCGATTGTGAACCGCAAGCGCTCTTTCATATTTTACAGCGCGCTTGAACGCCGTGCAAGTCCTGCGAGTCTGGTAAGTCTGACATATGGAATATTATAATAGGGATTTATGTTATTCCGCGGTATTTCTTTTGACAGAGCGAGCGAGAGAGGATCGAAAGGGGCGATGTCCCTTGATATGTAAGAGGAAACAGCGATATGATCACAGGTTTATGCGCACAGGTTTGCAATAAATTTATTCCAACTGTATAATGAATACACCGAAACTCTTTGTAGCCAGCCATATCTAAAAGATTATTTCATTTTTTATCAATTAATTTAATAGAATTTTTCTTTGTACATTTATACGTATTAAGTAAATTAAGCAGAATCAAACACTTAGACAAAAGGAAATTTCATTAAGAACTGTACAATCGTTTTAATATTCAACATTGAATATCTGCGTAACTAACTTTCATCAACAAATTAACAAACAAATGGAATACTACGAAATTATTTCTCATGTACGTTTCACCATACATTTGTATGTATTGTTTGACGACACCGACCTTATTGAGGAAAAACGGAGAAGAGGAAGCCGAGAAAAGCTGAAACATCCAGTTGCGAGCGTTGTCACGATAAAAGCACGGAAAGCGAAGTATAATTCCGCGGTTTGCGGCCAAAGCCGAGTTACGCGAAATTCATTCCAGAGGGTAGGGTGGCATATAAAAGCTACTCGCGCGACGCGACGCAACGACGATGAACAATACGCGTCGAATGCATTCGCGAGCAATGTCAGTACCGTCAAGCACTGCGAGGTTTCGATCAAACGGGGAGTACCTATCCGCAAGCTTCGGTGCTTACCATTCCGCGCCAACTTTTCTCCCGGATATTTGTCCTCGAATAACGCACATAGGTTGCTTCAAAGTATCACCGAACAAAAACCTATGCGAGGCTGAAATATCAGAAAACGTTTTTCAAATTTCACAAAATTCAAAATAAAACAATAGAGGACTAACATAATCTAAACAGCTCTGAGCGCTCTAGTTCTCTCGCAAAATAAAACTGAAACAAAAGCTGCACACAGTTTTTAATACTCAGAGAATTTCGGAATATATATATATATATATTCTCGCAAAAAAAAAATTCTTTAATAGAGTATTATCTCGGAGTATGGTGTAAGCTATCATCAGCTCATCCTTTCCGCATCAAAGGAAGTTTCACGCTGACGATATGCGATTATAATTCCAATTGAATATCGACAAGGCAAGGGATGTCGTTTGAAACAATCACACGCATTTCCGATATTTACGCGCGATTATAACAACGTGGCATTATCAATCTTTTGTCGGAGTGACACGACTGCCGAACAAATATATCGTTCTGAACATCAATTCATTGTTGGAAATAAAATGGACACGCACAAAGAACGAGCTATTTTGCATCACATGGTCGTTACATCAAATGGTACCAGATTCCTGCGGTATTTAAATTATTTTCAATAGTTGTTGTTGAGGTTAAAACACTGGAACAATCAGATTTCAGCTCCTTTAATGCCCATGGCGATCAATTTGCACGTGTATTATTTTCCACGATGATTGTAATTCATGATTGTAAGCCATAGGCTATATTCTCTGAACATTACATTTTCCAATATCCGTTTTTTTTCTCTGAAAATAATAATAAAACGGAATAACGCGATATGTCTACAAAATACTAACGCGCAACTGTTGCTGATGACTGAAATCATCAGTAGAACAAATAGTCTAGCCTCTAGTGTTAGCTGATCTTATTGCATTTGCCTGCAAATGCAAATGGATTAAGAATTAAATTCCCTTTACTTTTCTTTCCGATTCAATGCAAGGATGCACGATGGTTCTCTATCAATCGAGAACTCCATCGGAGTCGATAACGTCGGGTCTCGTTCGGGCATGTGAATTTGACCCGCATTCCAGTTACACTGTGTCCTTTGGCATCGATCGGACCGAACGGATTAATATAATTTCCGGTCTCTGCTCGACTCGAGAATCAAACGGAAAGGTCATCAGATTTCGGCATCGATCGGAAATTTACTGAGAACTTACAAATATCAATATTATACATTACTGACTAAAATTATCAATATTTTGTAATATATCTGTTACATATTACATAACATATCACATATCATAAACGATATTACAAAGTATCAATAATTCTATATATGAATGTGTATAGAATTTCAGTACAAATGTAAGTATATAGAGAAGAAGATGGAATCATGGCCAGTGTAGATATTGTGGTCTCCCTTAATATTTACGTTATTATGTAGCGAATCCTAATGATTACTTACTTGTTTAGTAGTTCGCCGTTACACCATGACGCTACTATGCCATTACTTAATATAATAGTCAGCACTTATTATAACGTATAATTTTTACTTTCAAGTATTCCGAAACGTTTCTAAGGTACATTTTAGCATTTAATTCTACTTCCTCATTTTTCTTAAACATGAAACGTATTACACATTATCACATGAATGTATGTATATTTGTGTTGTTTGCTATTTAACATTTTATTTGACTGTATATATTTTGAGTTATGCAAATTTAAACAATAGCATTTTGCTAATATGACCCTTTATGTATTGATTACTCATAGCCTCTTTTTTGAGATTAAAATTTTTTTCATATTAAAATAATTATTTGATAATCGATTGTAGCTCTACTGTTAATCTATAGTTTATATTATGTGTACTATTTTTAGTATTGAAATTTTTAATACTGAGTAACTGGTACAGGTATTGCTTATATTCTAAAATTTTTTTGTTTAATTTTGTAACCAAACTGCTTTTAAAAAAAATTTTTTAATTTATTTTTATAGAAAACCAAATTATCATCCCTGTTCCTCTTTCTCTTCGAGTCATTAATAGCTACATTTTTATAAATAATGTCCTATGTAATACTTCATAATTTTAAAATTGATTAAACACCACTTTAATGAATGTAATCGTTAAGTTTTAAATTTAAATTATTAATTGATTAATCAAGTAATTGTATAATATGTAATAGAAGGCCGTGATATCACCTCTATAATTACTGCTTATATTTTATTTAATTACACACACACACACACACACACACACACACACACACACACACACACACAACGCACACACACATACACACGCGCATACAGGATGGTCCACTTAAATCGATGATATAAAAAAATGTTTCAAATGAAAATGGAGGTTTCGAGGAGAACATATTTTTATCAAGTTAGTTTCTTTTTAAGTGGAAGCGTCAAAAAGATTTCGAATAAAGATTACCTTCACTTTTTGAAATAGAATTGTACAATACGATTTTTTTTACACAATATGATTTCTCTAATTATTCTGCATATTAAAGTATTAAGTATTGGTATCGAAAAATTAATAGTTGACGAGATATTTTGCACTTTATTCTGGCACATGTTGACATAAAATAACTCGTAAACTTATTATTAATTTTTTGATAATTGTAACTTAATTCTTTTATTAACGAAATAATATGATGAATCAGTTGTAAAGAAAACATATAGTTGTTTTAAAAAAATATGTATGCAAAATGCATAATTTTTGAATAAGCCATTATATTTTCTTTCCATCAACTAATTCATCTTATTATTCTGTTTATGAATGTATTAAAGTATGATTATCGAAAAGTTAATAGTTTACGCGTTATTTAACATTTTATGTTAGTATGTGCCAAAATAAAATGTAAAATCTTGTCAACTGTAAGTTTTTTGATATTATCACCTTAATACTTTTGTATACAAAATAATTAGAAGAATCATATTGCGTAAAAAAAAATCATACAATTCCATTTTTAAAAGTGGAGATAATCTTCATATTTTTTTGACGCCTCCACCTAAAAAAAAATCAACATGATCAAATATGTCCCTCTTAAAACCCTTCTATTTTCATTTGAAACATTTTTTTATAGTATCAAAAATAAGCGATATTTCAAATGATCGACTTAAGTGGATCATCCTGTATATACAAAGTTAGAAGATTAATGCACATTATACTAATTGTAAGAAAATCTGTTAGATGTATGAATTTGCAAATTCTCTGTCGTGAGATGGGGATGTGTATCATGCGGAATGGGAGATGCAGAATACTCCAGCATGACGCGCATCCGACCGAATATTCACATGGATAATTGAATTAGTCGCAATTAAGCGCGATACCGATCGCGAAGCGGCGATATCTATCCTCCTCGTTTAGCTAAATAGCTTAGAAATTAAACACACTCTCCTCTCTTTCTTTATTTCTTCTTGTGTACTCTCTCCCCTCATTTCTCTCTCTCTCTCTCTCTCTCTCTCTCTCCCCCCCCCCCCTCCTCTTCCCCTCTCCCGTCTTTCATACATAATACTAAGATATGGAAGCAATATATAAAATAACATGAATACAAATTTAATTTACTAAAAATACATTTTATTTATATAAATAATATTTTACTTTTATACAATTTATGTTATAAAGTAAAAAAAAATAAATATTATATATAATAAAAAGAAAATATGAATGATTTGTCAAATGAAATTATCAAGTGGAGTAATGATAATTTTATTAAGGCATTTGCTTTTAAAAAACATAATAATAATGTAAGTGCTATTTATGGTGCATTTTTATAGTATATATTTTTCATAAATTTTCACGATACAATAATATTATATTTTTCTTCATATTTTTCGAAGTTATATATATTTTTCTTTTACAATAAAAAAAGATTTTTATTCTCCTTACTCAATAATTCAATATAAAAAATATTCGATATAAAAACGAAATATTAGGTAAATACAAACGGTTTAATTAATTTCAACAAAAATTATCTTTATTTCCATGTACAATTCATAAAATTGTTTCTTATTTTTCATTTATATTTGCATTAAATCATGATTTGACTCTGATCCCATTATTATTGTTAATCATAAATATCCAACATGAACGCAAGAAATTAAAAGATATCACGTTGTCGTCATTGCAATTCCGTGTTCTCAAACATTCAAAAACTCATTTCTAAGCAAAAGAAACCCGTCGTAAAAATTGGCCGTTCGTTGTCGCCAGCGTAAAAGCGCGACCGCGTAATTAACGTGGAGTAATTAAGCAGACTCACTTGCGCGAGGTAACGATCTTTATGCTGACAAGCTGTCGAGAGTCGCATACGCTCGTAAACGAAAGGGACGAGCATCCTTTTATAGATCGTGGAGGATAGTGATCCCGGATTCGTTGATAATTGAACAAGATCGTTACTCTTAGAAGAACTATTAGGTGTACAACTTTGCTTCCGCCGTTTTCCTAGATGGCTTTAGCGGTGATGGTCGAAATAAATAGATCACAGACGTCATACAATAAACTTGGGCATCTGTCAACATAATCCCATAGAAACATTAGTCGATTTGTGTCTGCATCATAAAGTTATTCTCGATTGAAAATGTCAGTTTACGAGCCAAATTCTCATCATTTGCGGGAGGTTTTAATTTTTTGCTTCAATATGAAGAAATCTGCGGCTGAGAGCATCGAATGCTCTCAAATATTTATGGTGAGGCCGCTATTAGTGAAAGAACGAGTCGTAAGTGGTTTCAACGCTTCAAGAACAGTGATTTTGACGTCCAAGCTCTGTATTTGGTGGGACCAGCTCGGCGTAGTGTATTATGAACTGTTAAAACCGACTGAAACAATCATAGATGATCGGTATCGAACGCAATTGATGCGTTTGAGCCGAGCATTGAAAGACAAACGGCCGCAATACAACGAGAGACACGATAAAGTGATTTTGCAGCATGACAATGCTC
>NW_017259263.1:485415-489472 GCF_001594045.1 Atta colombica | reverse complement strand
TGGCCAGCGATGGACAATACTTTGAATCATAAATGTATAACCAGTTTTTTACAATAAAGCCTCGAATTTCGGAAAAAAAACGGCGGAAGCAAAGTTGTACACCTAATAACTAGAAGGATAGGTAATTAGATTCTTTTAAAGTACCGAATCTTTATTAAATTTTTCATGTAGATTATTCTTATAAATTATTTTTATATATATTTTTTTAAAAATTTTTACCTTTTATCTTTTCAATTTAAAAATAATTCTTATATATATACAGGATGCGTCACCAAAATCCGGACAAATTTCAATTTAAATTTTCCGCTATATTGTGCCTCCGCCAGAGGTTGTTGTTGACGTCCGAGAAAACTTGCTTCTAGTAAACAATCATATTCTCAAAATGGCCGCGATGTTGAAACCAAGTGCAGAATATAATCGAAGATTATCGAAGGCCATGATCATCGAAGGCCTTCGCCCTGGGCGCTCAACAATGGAAATAATTCGGTTCTTTGGATACTCGAGATCAATCGTTTATGACGTTATGGCAAAATATACGGCTTTAGAATAGTCCAACGAAGGTTCCAGTATGCCACCGAAGAAGAGTCACTCGAAAGAACACACCGCGAGAATCTCCGCAGTCGTTGAAAGGGTTGAAGCGCTGATTTCAGATGACCCAGGACAATCATTATGTATTCTGATGGATGTAGTGAAGCCGTGGATGGAAACTGTGACGTCTGGAAGGTCATATGTTTTTCAGCAAGACGGTGCACCGGCTCATACGAGTCATTTGATTCAAAATTGGCTCTCAGAGAACGTCAATATGTTTTGGTCCAAGGAATTCTGGCCTCCTAACAACTCAGATTTAAATCCCTTAGACTACTATGTATGGAGTTGAAAGAGTCACAAACAAGTCTTGGCATCCAAATGTGAACTCAACGTATTAAGGACCGCTATTAAGAGCGTTCGTCGGCATGGACAGCACTACATTACAGCATTCGTGCGAACGCTTCAGACCGAGAATAGAAGCCGTCATTCAAGCTAATGGAGGATATATCGAATAATTGTGCTTTACAGGGATCTCCCAAGTGCCATGTAAAAGAATTTTTTGTAATATTTAATTTTTCATCAAAAACATTTTATTTAAGAAATTGTCCGATTTGTCTGGATTTTGGTGACACCCTGTATATATATCTCAATGAAGAATTATCAGAAGTTATTTTTGCAAATTTCCTTTTCTTAAAATCAACTTTAATGAAAAGTTTTAAAATAGCATTCTTCTTTTATAAAAAGATGAACTGAATTTGTAAAAATAACTATTTGCAGAAAGAATTTCATAAACTTATGTAATAATCTAATAGAAACTTTTGTAATAATCTAATAATTATGACACAGTGAGCGAGCCAATCTCGCCGTCGAGCGCTCAATTGGAAAAAGCTTTCGAAAAAGCACCTCGTGAACGAATACACGCGCAGTCTCGTTCTCTTCATGTTTATTCCCCGCCAACTAAACTCGCGTCATCGGTGAATTGGGTAAACGGTGAAACTTTTGCGTTTGTTGGCTCGTGACATTCCTGCGATTTTCATCCGAATGAAAAAACTCGCCTTAATAAAGGTTGCTTTACTCACAACTAGCTCTCTATTTTACAGTTTTACAAAATGGACCTCGAATCTCAAGATCTTATCATTCAAGAACTTGAGAAGAAAACTTCCTTAAACTTTTTATTTTTAATTTTTAATCTTTAATAAATACTCATATTCAGATCTCTTAAGATAATATCTAAAAGCAAGAAAGTTTTTAATGAACAACTTTGCGTAATAAAAACGATAAGAATAATTAATTTTTATAATCTTTTTAAAATGCAATTTTGTTTTATATAATTTCGTCTTTTCACTTAATGTAAACCGACTTAATATCGACACAGCTTGCTGGCGACCTCGTCGAGAATAGAAATAATAATTAAAAGCTTATCGCGGGAATTGGCTGTATGCCACGTACGTAGATATTGCAGTTTTTCTAACGGCATGAAAGGACACACGCTGGAGCGGAAGGCAGAAAAAGGTCTCGAATAAATTGTTTTAATTAAATAACCCCTTTTTCGAAAATTGGTTTCGTGCTTGGTGAAGCGCTAACTGGTTCGCCTTTTGCGAAAAGTCGTCGTTTATGAAAGCCAGTGTTGCATCCCGGATTGGATGCCGCAAAAATATACAGGGACCATGCGTTCCCAGTACTGAAAGAGGAGAAGTGTAGGAGTTCTTGTTTAAATTTTAACGCGTGCATGGATATTGGTATGCATGCTACGCTCGATTTGCGCGGTTAGCGCGTTACCGAAATCTAGATGCGAGAATCCCTATAAATCAAAACTACGCGAACCGCTAGTATTTCGCGCGGAATGCAATGAGGAACGGGATGTTGAATATCGTTTCCTTCTTTGCCAATGTATGAATGTGTAGGATATTTGCGGAAGGTAGAAAAACAAGTGTAACAATTTAGTTAAAATTTTTTTTTAAATCGAAAATATAATTTAATATTCTTTTTTATACTTCCTTCGTCATGAGATAAATTCGACAACAAGTTATATTTCTACATAAAACTCTTATATTATTTTAAAATTGTAAAAAATAACATTAAACTATAACAAACTATGTATATAAAAGTAACATCAAATAAATAATTTGTAAATAATAAAATTACTTTTTTCTTTAAAATCTAAAAAAAAATATTTCCATAATTATAAATGAAGAAATATTATAAAATATGTAAGGGTACTCAAATTCAAGGAGTTTCGAGAGATTCTTTACAAGGAGAAATAATGAGAGAGAGAATTAATATTAAAAGAAGCTAAATAACCCCATAAAAACATAAAATGGTACACATCAAAATATATGGAATTTATATATTTTATAAATGGATTTCTTGTAAAACTCATACTTTTTTCAAGCTGATTCGTGTGCTTCGACCTAATAAGAAGCACCACGACGACGCACGTCGATAGTGGCATCTACACGAGCGCATTTGTGAAGCAAACGAGGTCGAACGAGGGAACTGCGAATGAAGGCGACGCCGTTAAAGCCGCGCCCGCAGAAATTTAATTTAATCAGCCGTCGTTGTGCCTTTGACCCGCTACGATTAAACATATGTAAAGCGCATTCGGAAACTCGGGACATTTTCATCCCATTTCGCTCCTTCTCGTGCTCAAAGAAGATATCCACGTCTCATTGGACCACAGATTTCTAATTATTCCCTTTTGTTTGTGCTTCGATGAAGCAAGATAATTGCAACACGTTTTAAATTTACATTAATGTAAATGGTTATGTAATGTATTGACTTTTACCTAAATGCATTTCTTTTGTCACAAAAGGAATCAATAGTTTTTACATACCTAATGTAGATAGGTATATCACAAATCATTTTATACGTGCTATGAAAATCTCAGTATAGATTTTTTTGTGTTTACCAAGCATCACTGTTTTTCAATACTGCAGTATTGAAAAACTTTGCGCATGAATAGATTTATTACCAGTATATATTCGATGCAGGAGGACATTCCTTCACTACGGAGAAGAAAGGGAGGGAACGCTTTCCCCGAAAGAAATCTCGTGCAAAAGGAAGATATATAACTTTTGTTATATCCTGTTTTTTCTAAACGATGTAACGAGCGCAAAAAAAATAATTAAAGTATCCCATCTCACTCACCTCTCGGCCGCCGCCCTTTCTCTGCCAGAATCGTCAATGAACTATCGAATTGAGGTCGCCATCCACACGTTGGCGCTAGTATAATAGCCATAAGTTACAGCAGTGATAATGGCTATAATAGCGATAGTAATTGATAGTATTAACAATGCGACCGCTTTTGTTCCGCAACATATTAGAAAGAAGTACTTCTCTGGCTCGTTGCCCTTCTCGTAGTGAGAGATATAATTAATGACATGTGTTTTCCAATGTACGTATCATGAGACGATTAGATCGATAATCACGATAAATTTAAGTTTCAAAAAAAGGATATACATGATCATATTTCTTTATAAAGAAATTCAATAAAAAGTACATACATGATATATACATATATGATAAATAT
>NW_017259263.1:473407-485315 GCF_001594045.1 Atta colombica | reverse complement strand
TATATATATATATATATCATAGATATATGTCCGCTATATTAATTCCTGAATTCTGAAATGCTGTATTCTATGAATTGAATCACTCTTCGTGGTGAAATCAAAATGACTTTAAATCTAACTAGAATGGAGGAGAACTCCGACTGTTAGTTAGTACGCTAGCAATAAGCTCGTCGGTAATATCCTTCATCTGGAGTTTCTCAGGATGTCGAAGCATACCGCGTACCTCGTTTCTAACAGCTCGACAAGCTCGTTGTCCTTGCAGTTCCAGTTGGATTTCGATCCTTTTTAGGGCGCAGTGGCGCACTCGTTGCACGTAGGATGTGTTCCGTCGAGGAATGCGGTTGGGGGTAGGAAAAGCAGAGGGAAGGGTCGCAGGAGAATGAGGGGACGAAGAGGCAGACTGCAACGCGCCCTGCCAATTTCCGAAGCTTTCAAAAGCGACGTGGATTTATGGCTCTTCCCAAAGTAACGAGATTCCGCGAGTTCGCGGCTTTTCCAGTAGCGGCTATGGATGCTTAGAACTGGGATACTTATGATGCACCGATAATATTGAAGAGCATCACCTTTTAACTTGATTTAAGGATGTTCTGTATTTTTCATCAGATCTATCTTTTAATTAAGTCTTTTCGTAAATAGTTCATATAAATTGCAATATCTACATTAATTAATCAATTTGATGTCTACTTATTATATTAGTTTCTTGAATCCTACAAGTGTACTAAATAATATCAAAATGAAATTTTCATACATAAAATTCAATATAATTTTAATAGAAATTATTATATTGAAATATAGTTTTTAATAATTTTTATCTATAAATCTATAAGCTATAAATAGCTTTGAAAGTTTTCAGTTTTTCGTAACACACATTTTGATAAAAAATTTCACGTTAAAATATACATTTTATTAAAAACAAAAATATATCTTCAAAAGAAAATACTGTATATTTTTTTGACTGACACATTACGATGTCGAATTTGAAAAAAAAAATTGATAAAAAAGCTATGCGTAAAATAAATATGCTATTACAATTACAAGTATTACTACTACAATAACAAGTCAGTTTGACTTATTATAGGAAATAATTCTTTTATTTTTCACTTTCAAGTTCCAATTTGGATCTCTAATTAAAATGTGATCCTAAACCAACTAAATATTTCAAGATAGAAAATTTTGTTTCTATCTTACTTGATATGTTTGAGACGAGATTCAAGTAACGGCTATAATGTAAATACGGGTCTCGTATATTTACTATGACTCTCGGGCTTTAGTTGGATGGTGGATTTCATCGTACCATTTCGTCGCGCGACGCGAGGATCATCCGGGCACTCTTGCGTTTCCCACCGTTGAAATTGCGGATACTGCTCGCTCGGTAGAAGCCATCCATCCCGTTCCTAGTTTCCCACCGAATCGAATACGCCGTGTATCGTTGCACTACTCCATCGGTGATACATTTGTCAAACGGCCGGTCAGATGAGCCCATCCAGAGGGAATGATTCAGTCGTTGGAAAAATTAATAAACGGATCGTCACCTTAATGGAATTTCTCTCGTCTCAATTTTTAGTCATTTCGGTCCTAGCTAATGCAAAATAATTTTTACTTTAGTAACATAAAAGATATTGAGTATTCTATGCAATTTATGTATAAAGCTACAAATGTATTTCTTCATTGCAACTGTACATTTTGAATTAAAATTATGATATTCTTATTTTTTATTAAATTAAAAAAGGAAGGAAGATCAATTTAATTTTTTTTTAATGTTGTGTATTATATACATCACATTACAATGTAAACATCAGCTGTGTTGACTATATATATTTTTTATTGATTATATATTTTATACAATAATACATATATGTGAAGAAATAATTTTTCCAAAATTTGAATAATAGCGCAATTTTAACGGCGTTTCCTTCCTTCTCTTTTTTAGTTCTCCGCATAAAACAAAATAGTTGGTGAAAAAATAGACTTGGAATACAAGATTTTTTTACGACAAATGCAGTAAGTTGGCGCAATAACATACACTGAAAAAAAAGATTGAATGCTGTAATAATTTAGATAGTAAAATATGGCGTAGCATTTTTATATAGTTGCAGCAATCAGTTTTTAGTTGTAGCAGCAAATTTTTAGTTGTGTTAGCCTATTCACAATGTCAATATATGATTTCGATAGGCTAACGCAACTAAAAATTTGCTGCTACAACCAAAAATTGATTGCTGCAGCCATATAAAAATGCTATGCCATATTTTACTATTTAAATTGTTGCAGCAACTAATCTTTTCTTTCAGTGTACAATTTTTTATTTTGCGAATAGTAAACTGAATAATTATTAGACAGGAGGACAAGTTAAAGAGCGTAAAATTTTTTCTTTCAAAGGAATACTCATTCCAAATATAATATATGCGTTTCTCTTTATTATAACTCATAAATTCTCTTCTAGTAAACGTGTAATGTATTAATGATAATACTGTTGCATTGTTTTATTGTACACGTTTCGTTTTTTACTCATGACATAAAAATGTGAAACTCGCAGGAACGTGTAACTATCCCAAAAGTTATGGACCGACCGCATGTCCCGAAACTCCTGTGGTCTGCGCTGCGTAAAACGAGAAGATTTAGTCGTTTCGGGGATTTACGATCTCGATGTGTTCCGGCGCTTACCTCGGGCCGTGCCTTCTTATCATTGTCTATCGTAACGTGTCTTGCAAGACCCGCGGGACAGGAATGTCATATCTTCACTGACTTTTCTTCCTCATCATAGCTAGCGGGCGCCCGCTCGATCGGAAAATCTTCGACTTCAAGCGGTGCTACTTTAAAATTCATAGAAACAACTTCCGTCCACGATATCTTAGTTGGATAATAGAACCCAGATCATTTTCTAAGTTCTTCAAGGAAGTGTGTCTCGATTTGATTGCGATTAAAATTAACTCGACTGCCAACAACTATGACCTGAATTCCTAGTGGAGAAAATTGGAGTAACATAAACTGAAGTCGAAATAGCCATTTTTTTATATGTTAATAATTTAATTTTTTTCTTTTCTGTTCTGTAATTGTAATTATTATATTTTCTTTAAATATTTAATATACAAAGATATAATTAATTTTACTTACAGTTTATTTAAGTAGAAGTATTTCTATAGAAATTGTAGTGAAATAAATTTTTGAAATATCTTATACATATCTATATACATAAGCAAAATAAAATAATGAGAATTGTTTTGAGAGTTTGATAAATAATTTATACTGTACATATTAGACGTAAACATTATATTTGAAATTGATCTTATAAAGCTAATAATCTCATTCATAAACTCACCATTTAAGAAACCAGAAAATAAATTGCAATCAGTTCGTAGTTACATCTGATTTAAACTTACGATCCACGGTTACATTTATGACGCACACTTGCAGTTTCCGGAAATTTTATTATAATTGGGGGAAATACTTCGGCTGTGAATCGCGTGTAAATGACGATTTATACGAGCAATTGCAATTTCGCAGGAAAGAATGCCATTTTAGTTTTTATTGTTTCATTCTGGAACAATTTTATCTGTGTAAAACATTATCGGAACTGTTAGAATAATACATATTTTTTATATACAAATCTACTTGTACACTGAAAAAAAAATTGGTTGCTGCAATAATTTAGATAGTAAAATATGGCATAGCATTTTTATATAGCTGCAGCAATCAGTTTTTGATTGTAGCAACAAATTTTTACTTTAAATACGAAGCGCCACGGTTTGAATGTTAAGATGTTCAATTATTATATATATATATTCATTTAAATGAATTAATTTCAGAAATGATAATTGCGTACCGATATAATCGGACTTTCAACGCAATCAATTTAAATATTAAGATTCCCCCTAAATTTTCCAAATTTAATCTTAAAAAACTGTAATAAACTTATTGCGAAAAATATGCAAATTTTTAGTTGCGTTAATATGAATCAAAATCATATATTGACATTGCGGATAAGCTAACGCAACTAAAAATTTACTGCCACAACTAAAAACTGGTATATAAAAATTCTATGCCATATTTTACTATCTAAATTGTTGCAGCAACCAATTTTTTCTTTCAATGTACGTACGGAACATTTTTCAAAGATTTTAAAAGGCAGCTCGTTGTTAAGATGTAAATGATAATAAGGAAAGAGAAGAAAAAGGAGGAAACCAGTAAATGGAACACAAAAATCAGATTAAAAATTGTAATTGAATCCAATCATTAATATAAATTATCTCACAGATCCATTCAATTGCACAATCACTTATTATTTGTACTAAAATTGTAAAAAAATTCATAGATTTCGAAATATTTTGAACTAATAAAAAAATACATTCTGTATTCAAAACACAGATGATTGCTCGTCAAACATTAACTTTTAGTATTGCCGGAAAACTTTTCCTCTAAGTTACATTTCTCGAAAGATGAAAATATCTGCCGAAGTTTCCGAATGTTCTTCTCGGTGAGCATCGTTTCTCGAAACGAATTGGCATGGAACGGAGAGCACGTCGGCACGCAAATTTCCCGGCTCTAATCGAACTTTCGCGCACCGTCTTCTCGGGCGCAACGAGGCGTCCGACAGGATCCTGTTGAGCGTCGAACTACGGACGAAGGACGCAACTTGAAAGAGAAATTTAGCTCCTGGAATTTGACAAGAAAGAAAGAATTTAGCTTATATTTTGTAAGATTAAAAAAACAAAATTGATAATACATGTCTTGAGGAAAGAGAGAAGGCAAACGATATCATGATCGAATTTATTTCTGCACGGAAAAAAAAGAGTTCACATAACTAAAAATATTTAGTTGTTTTAGTTGTTTAGTGAGCAATATAGAAACATTCCTAGTTATCTTTATGTAATAGGAATATGTATAGTTGGTATGATTTATTTACTTTAATGTGTCAACATCAATAGTTAGGCGCGATCTGGTTGTGACAACCAAAATTTGATTGGGAGATTATTTACTATGGATATATCCATATAATTGCGTCAATCGTGACATTATAAAGCATGATGTGTATAATAATAAGAATTAAATTATTAATAAGAATTAATTTCTTGTTATATCATGCTATAAATTAAGTTGCAAATTAAGTTTCAAAAAGCAAAAGTAACTCATCACGCTTATAAAAATATGTATATATGAAATGCCGTCATCATGCTGTAACCTAACTATTGTATTATGGTTCAAGCAACTACATAAATATGCTGTTCCATTTTACTATTTAATCTGATTGGTATCACCAGATTTCTGTGTAGACTAACTACTGTTTTTTCTGTGCTAGCAATTAAAGTTGGTTATCACACAGATAAATTAATTAGAGTAATTAGCATATTCATACATTTCATCAAATTTTCTGATATAGATCATTAGTAATCTATACATAGAAGAATTATCTTCACGCTTTTAATTAAACTTTCAACGTAAGACTCGTTTGTTGACCTTCGACTACTACAAAATCGTTTGAGTGAAAAAGGAAAGAAAAGATGAAAAAGAAAAGAGTAGAGGCTTAGAGATGACTCGATCTGCGCTGAGGTGCGAGATGTGCAAGTGTTTGCAAAGTGCTCGTATCTACGAAAGAGGTGAGCTTGTAAAAGTAACAGATACTCCTTGAGCTAACAATAAGCCTATTCTTCTTCATCATCGTCGTCTACAAGATCTTTAAAGAGTACCGACCCATTTAAAAAAATTTTTCAAGTGAAAAAAGCGATCAAGACTGAAAAGTATGCAAGCTACTTTATCTTCGAAATTGAAATATTTCAAGATTTTATCTTCGTTTTTTTTTTGTATAGAAAAGCATGATTTTTTGTAATAGATACCAATTAATTGTTTAACAAGCTACACTTAATACTATCTAATATTCATTTCCTTAAAAAAATTAAGATTCTCTCTTTATCACACTAGGACTGCATTATAAAATTTCACAATGGTCTCGAGTATTAATAAACCACAGTATATTTGAGCGAGATGTTCGCAGCGATGAAGGAATCAGCAGTTTTCCTATAGCCCGGGGAAATTGGAAAGCAAGTTCGGAGGAAACGAGGCTGAGCCATGCAAGAGTGATGCGAGATTTTCCATCGCGAGTTAGGAACGAGAAGATGTTCTTTTTGATGAAAAGTAGTTACTTACGGTTCATTGTGAAATATATATATTAATTTGCAAAAGAAAGCTTTTACACTTTATAAAACATATTCATTCTATTCACATTTCTTAATCATATTCTACCGACATACTTTTCAAATTTGATTGAAAAATTATATTCATGTTTATATCAAAAACAGAATAATGATTTTATGATGCGAAACACTCAGTGTTTCGACCCAGACTGGCCACATAGAAACATTCCGCGCAAAGGCCACTTGAGGCAAGAACTTTAAAGATTTTCCTCAGTTGCAAGCAATGACGAGAAACTATAACCTTAAGTGAGTGTGTAAAGACAAAGCGTAACCATGTCATCAGTTCCCTTAGGATAACGTTCCTTTCGCGCGCGCATTCCCGTGTGAGCTGCAGCAGTCCAGTTGTGAACACTTTGCGAGATCCTGCGGGCATGTATAAATTAGCCCTTTCACTACTCATATATCAATAGTATCACGTATAAATGCTGTATATCAGTTTACAATAGCTGTTGCGGATTTCGTATTGGTTTCGTTAATAGTTCAATAGTTAAATGAGTCCAGACATTTAAACGCAATGCTTGAACATTAATTATCACGATTAATCCCTTACGTCAAGATTTAAGTCTGATAAAACAAAATTTATATCTAAAATTGAATTACAATTTATGTACTTGTAGTCATAAGATTCAATTTTAATCAAAATTGTAATCATTTAAAGATAATAAAAATTTTGATCTTATAAAAAATAGCCTCGAACAGATCTTGATTCAAAGGTCTTTAGTGTCGAGAGTCGAAGTAAAAGTGGATGACCGTAATACCGAGGTAAAGTGGAAGGCATCACGTGGAAAGATCTATGAAGCAGAGGAGAGAAGGGGAAAGGAGATGTGGCGCGACTTGTTGGCCTTAAGATGAGGAGTATCCGTCGCAGCAAGTGTGACACGTTTCACCCTAAATCCTCTTTCCTCGAGGCGGAACCCCGATAAATCCGTATTTGTTTGCTTCAGTCGGACGCTGGTATCACATCCGGCGAAATTGCGTCGAGATGAATTCCAGGCAGCTCTCAGTAAAAAGGACATCAGCTAATTGAAGGAGGTACTGCAGATACACGTCACACATGATATTGTTCTATAAATATAAGACAGATACTCAAGATTTAATCGATATATTTTTCTATAAGAAGAAACTCCAAATATAATTTCGGATGGAATACTTATAATCGAATAGTAAGAAAAAAGTAAGATTGGACCCATATATGCTCTCTAAAACTTTTTGATTGAAATCTCACTCTTAAAGATTGAAAATTGAGTCATTCTTTTTTAAGGCTGGCTCAATTTTCACTCTTTAGAGTGGAATTCCATTCCGAAGAATTTAGAGAATGTATTTAAGGAATAAGATGAATATTGATATCTAAAAAAAGATGATGAGATAAAACCTAAATAAATACTCCAGACTTTTATCAACGATTTTTTTCAGCGATATTTTTGGGCCGATGGCAGTACAAAGTATACGAAGACGAACTCTATTATAGATCTATCCCGACTGAACGTACATTCTGGCAGGCGGTCTCTATAGGGAAGAATAGTGTTCGGGGATTATCCCTACGGTCACGTGACCAGTCGGACTCTTTCTCCCGTTCAGTCTGCCGTTTGTTACGTTCGGTCGACCGTAACTTGCAGGATTTCTGTCCTTGGCACAAGTCTTTCTTTCTTACACACCCCTGTTCTCGTTTCCTCTCTTTTTCTTTTTCTTTTTATTCATCTCTATTAATAAATCTATGATAAAAAATTATACAAGCCAGACATTTAGTAAAAATAATTAATATGAAGCTTGGGTAAGTATGCCAACTTTTTTTATTAGCTTCAGTAGAATTCTTTGAAGGTATGTAAATTTATATTTTATTTAATTGTATAAATTTACTTAAATCTTTCGTTTCGTTTCATCATTCTTTTCAACTTTTTTCTAAATCAAATTTAACTTTCATTGAAATGTTCCTGGATGATTGATAAACAACGAGATCGTAATTGTAAATATATTTTCTCAAAAAATACATATATTTATATGTATGTATATTTGTATATTTACGTAAAATAAAATTTTATATACATATATGTATATAGTAATTACTGCACACATACACACGCGTACACGCACGCACGCACTTTATTAGCATTAAATTAAAAACTTCTAAACACATTTATCTATTTAATTATTCACCCATCTATACCCGTAAAGATCAGCCTCAACTGATCGTAACAAAGACCTCGACGACGCGCTTGTTGAGTTCATTAAATCGCGCCGGTGACTTCGACAGCCTGATTATGCGCCTAACAGCGTCGTCGTACTCAAGGGAGTGCTTGTTCCGTGACGTTCAAACGGTTGATCCATCGTTCTCTCACCGACAACATATACAGAGTGTCTGAGAATTAATTCTATTCTTGACATCCTTCAAGGTTCTTAAATAAAATACAAAATTAAATTTCCCTTAATAAAATTGTAGCTAATTGATAATTCAAAGTTTTATCGAATATATAAAAGTAAGGCTTGAGATTAATGAAAGAATAAGTTAAAAAATAATTTTCTCTACTCTTTCAGAAATATTTGATTTTTATCATAATATTTATCATTTTATTAAAATAAAATCCGTTTGACGTTATATACATCGAATATGCAATTGTGTTAATCGCTAGTAGATTGCAGAACATTCCCAGCATATTGCGGAATAGAGATTAGATCCTCTGATGCGCGGCGTCGACGAATAATTCTGGCACCATTCGACATTGCCTGACGTTACGTGCACTTCAGGACCAATTCTCGCGTAAGCATGCAAATTACTATTAGTCCAGCCGAAACGACCAGAATTCCCAAGAGCGTGACTGGACATTACGAAAATAGTGCCGTCGGCAACAATTTTTGGATATGAAGCGACGCAGTAACAGAAGAACAAACGATGAAAAACGTTGAAGCAGTTGAAACTGAATTTCGACTTTCAAACGATAGAAGAAAAATCGCGAGACCACTGGTAGAACGGAATTCATTAATTATTTAACGAAGTAAAAATCACTGAGACAGAGATAAACGTCGAAGTAATTAAATCTTGACGGGAAAAATAATTGACTCGGAAAGAAAAACACCTTGTTTATTCCGCTTGTATTTCACTTTCCTCTAGATAACATCCCATCTTCAACGCGAATACAAGTAGTCACTGAAGATTCCCGTAGGACGTTCAGAGATTTATCGAGGGAATCGGAACAAGCGCGATCAGAGACGGACAGTTGTTTATCGCGTCTTCGATCCGACCCTTGAAAAATGTAAGGGACAGAACTCTCATTGACTTTACGATGCGGAGTCCTCTGAATCTACTCTCGGTGATAGGAGCTTCGTCTCGTTCTTGGTCTTCTCTTGCAGCGTAAGGAGAAAAGACGAAGTAGCCAGTGAACATCGACCGGAAGGAAGCAAAAGCGCAGATTCGATACGTTCGCTCGTGTCGGAGCACTTTCTTAAATTACTTACAAGGCAACTCTCTTTTTTCCTCTTCTTTATGGCCTCCCCCCCTCTCTCTCTCTCTCTCTCTCTCTCTCTCTCTCTGTCTCTCTCATCTTTCTTTCTCTCTCGTATTTTGAGTCGTCCATCCATTGTGGCTTCCGTCCCGGTGAATAGTGGCCTCGTCCAATTACTTTTTAATCTCCCGCTACATCGTCCTAGTTCGATCTCTTCCCTCGATTATATAGTTTCCTTGCAAGAATTACACAGGATGTTCCGAAAATACGGGAATCGATAATAGAACTCCACTTTCGGCGAATTCGAAATGAAATCTGTTTTCAAGCTTAATCGGTACAATAATTAGAGTTCCTCCAATAACTTTCAAGAAATCATTCAATTTTTTATGAATTAGAAATATTATATTCATCGTAAAAATAACTGTGAGATAAAAATAAACAAAATTGATCAGCATTAATTATCCATATCACAAAGTAAGCGATTTCCATAAATAAATATTTGTTAAAGTGGGAGAAATTAATTACTTCATTTGAATTTTCTCCGACTTCTTTTTCAACGAAAACGAATTATTTTATGTCGATTTCTGATCATTGTTCATCCCAATTTCGTCCCAATTTCAGTCGTATTATTTGCCGCGCTCTCTATCATGGCAGATTATAACTTCCTTTGATTACGCCTGGCTCCCTAGCGAATGGATCTCGTGAGTCTTTACGAAAGAATACGTTGTCCAATTAAAAGTTTTTATTTATTTAGCACCTACACCTCAGTGAAATATCGAGGATGTAAATACATTGAGTCGATAAGGGATTTATCAAGTTGCTTGAAAGAATATGAATAGCTGACTTACAAGTAATTTCTTGTAATTTTCGCATTATGTCGATATTGAATACTCACTCATAATTCTAGAAAGAAGTTTCTTTCAATCAAAAACAAATTTAGACATAGGTTTAGTTAAATAAATTAATATTTAAATTTAACATTTTTTAAACATTAAACATTTAAAACTGTCTTTTAAATAGTAACAATAACATTTTAATTTTATAATATTAAGAGTAAAACCAAATGAAGTTAACAAAAATGAGAAAAGAAAAAGTTCAGATTACAAAATAAAAGAAAAAGTTTAGAAAATTTGAATGAAAAGAAATAAATAAGAAACATATAAATAAATATATAAAATAAAAATTATAAATCTAGAATAGAATAAAAGTTATGAAAATTACTTAATCTAATACGTGGCCATTTAAGGTACAAAAAGGATTAATGAATTATGATTTCACGTACAATTACCAGTGAAACTGAATTTTGTGGACAGAATCGTGGTGAGTGCGAAGAGTAGATCGTTCCTTATATTTCTCACAAGTCTGGATAGAAACGGCAATAAATAACTGTCTGTCTTTGATCACTCGCCGACGTGTATCACTTGTCTCAACCGGTCCCTAAACGACTTCCTTGACATTTATACATTGAACGCGAAAAAAGTTTCGTAATACGAATCGCTTTATGTATCGACAATTTGTAACTCGTCGTCGAAAGAACACTCCTCGAAGAACTCCTTCGCAGAAATGCGCGATAGTATTCCATTCTGTAAAATTCGGTAGAAGATATTTACGCAGGACCCTCCATAGATGATAGTCCAGCGAACAAATAGAGTACGGTTTTTCTCTGACATTGTTGAACGTCTCATCGTGTGAAAAATATGAATTTTTATCAAACTTGTGCAAATTTTTTCGTCAGTAAAGTTATCGAAGCAACAGTGATTTTTCTATTTATATACACATGTTTAACATTGCATTTTATTATACTTTTTTTTAACACTGTTGAATATATAAACAAGCCATACATTTTATTAAAACTCGCAAGAGAAATTAAATTCATAACAAATTATTGACTTTATGATTGTAGCTCGTAAATAGTCAATAACATTCATAAACTGCGAGAAACGGCAAAGTGATCTCCTTCTTCTCGGAAAAAAATTTCTTCCGGCATAAAATCATATTCCGCAATTCCTTACACGACTCGTCCTTTCTGCTAGATCCATTTCTGAACCAGGAAAGCGAATGAAAACAGTTTCCAACACACAGTTCAGCAATTGCTCGCGGACAGATCGCGTTCCAGAAAACTGTGTCTCGAAATTGCAAAAATGTTTTGGTTTTCTATTTAGCATACATGTGCAAACGCGTCTAAGTTTGCGAACATATTCTTTGATGTGTAACCGCCGTAAGAAGAAACACGAAGAATGAGATACACGACAGAGAGAGTGAGAGAGAAAGAGAGAGAGAGAGAGA
>NW_017259263.1:464853-473307 GCF_001594045.1 Atta colombica | reverse complement strand
TGTATACACATATATATATATATATATATATATATATGTGCAGCATAGAATTTATATATGTTTATATAGTAATCTGTGTCTACAATTAGATAAATAGACAATAGTAATTAAAAATTAGACAATAATAATTACGTGGACAGTCTGATAATTCCATGCAAAGTCTAAAACATGGCACCAGTGCACATAGAGATTATTTTTAGTATCTGTCAACTCTTGGAGGATCACACACCAAATTTCAGTAAGATGACAACCATTGCTCTGTGTTTGGTGTTTATTTGATTTCAAATCCCCTACGAAATCCAAATTTGGAGAAAGAGTTTCGTAACATAAATCGAACAATTTTGTGGTAACACTAAACGAAATTCTTTGAGATTCATTTTTCACAAATCACGGTATTTGATCGATTCAAATGAACGTTAAACACAAAGTAGTGGATCTATCTTATTGAAATTTGATGTGCAATCCTTCAAGAATTGCCGGATATTAAAAATAATTTCGATACGTATTAGTGATGCTATATTTTAGACTTTGCACGGATTTATCAAAGACCGCTTACGTATAATACGCGTAGTATTATAAGTAGTAAGTAGATCACATAAAAGTAGATAAATTATAAGCCTCGAGAGATAAATTTGTATAAGTAGATGATCAAATTATTTCGCGATTCAAAAAACTTCTCTGTCAATCACATTCAATCGAGTCTCGCTGCAATGCCCTTATTGAGGTGTATGATTCGGAAAATTTTCGTCGCTGGAAATTTAACGAGGAAATCTACTGCTCGAATCTCTCATAGAAATGAAAGAAGGTGAGTAGACGATTGTTTCCTGGAATCGTTTCTGGTAAGCGTCTAAAAGTAGATTTCAAATGGCGACCTCGAAGCCAAGTTTGTTGAAGCGTTATTAGGATGATCCACTTATGACTTATCATCCCCTTTGCATTCTCTGTAACTCATTTGACGCTTCTCACCAATCATATATATTCGCATATCTAATTACGTTCTAACCGAAGTCAATCTGAGAGAAGGTCAATCCTTCCAGGAACACACAAAATGTTTTCAAAGTTCTTTGATCTCTACACAGAGACATATATAAAATGATAAAAATCTCAATTTCTATAGGAAAATAGATCATGGTGTTTTCATTCTAAACTATTTATGTCGAGATATCTAACGAGAATGATAAACGGAACAAAAACTCGGAAACGAACTGAATGCGGATTAGATAACTCCTCGAAAGTACGTGGCGTCCGACAAGAAGCATAAACCAGAAGAAGGCACAGCCGATATCGCACTCTCACTGCAAGGGAACGACAGGAGAGAAGACCGATAACGACATCTCCCAAAAGGCTGCGGCTAGATAGGAAAAGAAGAAGCCTTGGAGGACTCATGAAGTAAGAAATAGGCGAAAGAGGCGAAAGAGGGCGAGAAGGATTCCATCTGAAAACTTTCTTTACAGGTTTCGTCGACTCGTAAAATTCTGCGCAAATCAACTGCGACTTTGCGAAATGGACGCGAACAGAGTCGTTACGATAAAAAACGATAGTTGGAGAGAAGATTACATTGTCTATTCGTATTATATGTTCAGAAAACAAAATATTCTGAGAAAGACGATAAATTATATTACAGACAGAGAAAAATATTTGAACCACAAATAGTTCAGAATCGTAAAGTTTTTCATTCGCGTTGTTGAATTCAACTTAGCTAGAGAATCGATTAAACTCATAAAGCAGCACTCCATAAACGATCGGTATGCAGGATGGGTATAATTTTGAAGTGAACGGCATGTTCACCGTGAGCACATACTCACGGGATTAAGTGGCGCATTTAGTGCGAAAACTTGCTTCGTTGCCCTGGAAAAATCTTTCGCTGAGCGAAGCCGGAGCTAAGGACGGCGTTCGTAATTGAGTCCCATGAGGAGCTCCGCCTCGAGTCGCATAAGAGCGAAGCACTTCCGTGCAATATACTCGCGTTCTAATTTCCCGCTCGCGACATTACCTGAAATCAGTCGCATTTACGTCAAATCGAGAGACAAAAAGAGAAAAGGGAGGCGATCCTCTGACGATCTCAGAGGGAAACTTTGCATGCCATACCAAGGAACGTACCGTTTAATTTCCTGTTTATAATTCGCGACATCGAAATCGCTTAATATACTCGCGATGAGATCGAAGCAGATCATTTTTCTGACAAACTGGAGCAAATTTCTACAGAGAAAAAATCCTATTGAGAGGAGAATATTTAATAAGTTTATTCTCCTATACCGTTTTCAGCTTTCTCATTTAGTTATTATATCGTTTTCACAAATTGTGTCACTAATTTTACACACAGTTAACGCATAATTAAAAAGATCTTTCTGAGGCTTATATAATTTCATTAAAATTATGTACGTACTTTATATTCCAGTGATATTAATATTCAGATTGCAGTTCATTTCATTACTAAAATTTACTCAGAATATTAAAGAGCGTAACCGGCAGCGCTTTGATAATATAATAATGACAGCAATATCACATTGTAAAGTTTCGAACGCGTTCACTATTTTCGATCGTTTCGAAATTCGCTTGACTCGTTCCTGTGATGCATCCGGTGATCATTGAAGCGATCTGGGACGGTTCGAAATGACTCGATTCGCCGGCGAACGAATATCGATACAAGATTTCCGTCTCGGAGTTTTACGGCTTTTGAACCCTTTCGCTACGAGCTATTTAACCTTTCAACTTCCTTACGGACATCAAACCTCTGCTAACCGACTTCCGGCGTGTTGGTCGACCGGAAGCAAACTGGTGTTTCTATCACAAGCAATTATAATAGAATTGTTCGAGCTTCTCATTGAAGGCAAAAAGTTGATACGATTATTAGATACTTAGAAACTATTAATCGATTCTTTTTCTTTCCAATATTATTGTCAGATAATAAGTGAAACGATATATTCTGTCTCTTGAATTTTCTTGCGCCATGAAGATGCAAGTATGCTTCCAATTCTATAAACTTTTAGACAATCTCTGTAGATAAATCATTGAATTTGCAGACAGTCTTTTTGTTATTATATTATCTGTTAACAATCTGTTAACAGATAATATAACAGATAATATTATATTATCTGTTAACAATCTCTAATTAAACAAAATTTTTAGCCTAATTTTACAGTGCGTTAATCTTTAGTATAGTATAGATTGAAAAAAAATTTACTAAACTTTAATAAATATTTGTTTCAATAGTACTAACGAAATATTTATTAAAATATAAACATATATTTTTATTTGAATTAAGCATAATTTTTTTATCTTGAATAAATATTTATTTACTGTAGATAAATATTTCGTTAGTATTATTGAAACAAATATTTATTAAAATTCATCAAATTTTTTTTCAATGTACAAATGAATTCATGTTTCACGTATTTTTTTTATAATATTAGGCAATTTTTTTTTTAAATATTAAGAGCACTAAATTAGATAATAACCTCTATTCTCTCCATTTTTTAAATATATATAATACACAACTTTACAAATGCTTTCTAAAGATGTTAAAGTATGTAAAAGTCACTTAATAATTGTTATAAAATAATTGTTATAATTGTTATAATAAAAGTAATAAAAATTAATCCATATGAAAAAAAAATGATTTGCTGAGACATCTAAAAATTTAGCTAGATACAGATCTAGAAATAATTTCGTTGGATCAACAAAATAATTACGTAAGAATCTCAAGCAATATTGCAAAAAGTTTTGCTACTACTTTGAGTGTACTATATAATTATTTGAGTGTACTATATAATTATGGCATCAAAATTATTTTTAAATTTGTATCTAGCTAAATTTTTAGACTATTTTTTTCATGCAGACACGAATGATTCATCGCGTGTAATAAAAAACCAAAAAATCATCGTGTGCACGAAGAGTTAATCCTTTGTAAAGCACATTATAAACTCCATCAGAATATAGTTCATTAAATACATGCGGAGAAGATTAAATAAATAAACAATTTTTATACAGCCTATTTACGTTGTAACTTTAGTTCTGATTCTCATTTATGGCACTTTTATAGCATCTGTATTAAAAATTGCAACTTTACAATTTTCACAGTCTCGCAGTTATAGGACGATCGGATGCTTTACGTTCCGGATGGGTTGAAAGCCCACTTAGTTTTCGACTATTCGATACAACGAACTCGGCCTCCAACAGAGATTTAATATCCGTAAAGAGAGATAGGATGGTTAAATAGCTCATAGCGACGAATGAGGGGAGCCGTCGGGGTTGCACCATAAAACTCAGCCGGCGTTTTCACATCGCTGAGAAATTATTACGAAAGATTTCCGTCACACCGCGTGGTCGAATTTTTTGTGAGTCGCCATTTTGTTGTTCACATTAGCGCGATTTTATGTGCCGTAATGTCATTAATAAGATTTATATTATAAGTTTTTAGACACATTGATTTCATCATTAAGCAACGATTAAATTACAGAATCATAATTTCAAAAAAACTTGTATGCGTCACGTTTATTATGCTAAAAATTTTCAAAGTTTAATGCAGAATTTACATTAGCGCGATTCATATTATAACATCCATTTGCCTAATAAATCTATGAAATTTTTCCATAAATGTGGCATCGCGTTGCCCAAAATGTTGAACATGCAGAGATATAAATTCGTAATTTTATGTTAACGCAGAGCAATTTAATGCGAGTTCGAACGGTTATTGTAATTTCATTTGTATACAAATTTGCATGTTGCCTTTATCATGCGTGTGAGAGACCTGTACTCTGCAGAATAATGGATGAATATTGAAGGAGAGTGTAACAATGCGTATTCCGCGTATCGATTATGTATATAGTAAGCAATAATAAATTTTTTTAATACTGCTAACTTATTATTTTACGTTATTTTCAGAACGTCTTTAATTATTTCTAATACACAAGTGCAATGTTATTATTACATTCCTCATTCAAACTGTGTGTAGACTTTATATAAAATTAGATTACATACACACTCACACTTTGATTTTCGCAAATTATTTTTTTCTCGTACTTTTTTCTCGTAACTTCTTTTTTAATTAGCTTTTTAAAAGCCAAATAAACTATAAGAATCATTAAGTATTGCAAAATTTATGAGGGTTCTTCTGCTATCGAGCCAATTATTTCACAGAATAGTTGTGCTTTTTTTTGCGTAACTCGTCCTGATCGTCATTTGTCAGAATATTATAACGTGGCCCGCTCGAACAATTCTAGCTGGTATCGGATCTTATGAGGACTGGAGTCTCCAAGAAAGTTTCTTCAAATACGCGCGAATCTCTGAAGAGAGAGAAAGAGAAAGAGAGAAGAAAGGAGAGATCAAGTCTTTGGCGATGTAACGACCAAAAATTGTCCAATTATTTTCACGGTACGCGAAGAGGAGTTTCGCGTCGCACACAACCGTCGAAGACGAAGACGATTCAGTCTGCCGTGAAGAGCGTCGAAGTGAAAGATTATCGACTGCACGAGTTTCGTGACATTTCTTCCCGAGTGAGTTACGTCGTCGTTCCACAACCGTGAATTCTACTTCTTTGATACGTAAAATTTTTCCGATGAAATAACGAAACAATATAAGATATGCATCTCGGAATATATAAACTTATTGAATGCACGTAACTTTGTAGAATCATAAACAACAAATATTTCTGAAACATGAAAACAAGAAAAATTAAATATTCGATTTAATTAAATAAAATTTTTGTTAAGTAACAGATACTGCACAAAATTTCAATAATTTCCGAGGCACATCGAAACGAAAGAATATTGATTATGGAGGAATTTTAACATGTTAGAGTTTTGCGACATTTTCCTACGAACATCTTCACGATCCACAGTTGTGGATTTCATTTCCACATCGTGAATTTTATTTCTGTTGAATTTTATTGCTATTATAAATTTTATTTTCACGAAAATATTTTCTTGAAATTGTGGGAAATGCAACGCAACGCGTACGTGTGCACATACGATGTATAGGCTGAAAATATATTTAAAAGCATGCTGCACAATAAATGCTTTCATCGCAAACACAAAAGCAGTTATAATGGATTATATTCGTTATAAAATATTTGTTATGATTTAGCTTATCAGTTGTGATTAAACTTTCAGTTGCATTAGCAGATGCGCGTGTATTATACGTGCTAATATTACACGGTAACATCTCTTTCAATACGTTTTAAGCATGATATCGGTAACTCAATTCGGTATATATATAAATGAGTTCATAATTAAAACTCTACCCGCGACATTAATAAAACGTCGGATTCATCTCGCGAGAGAATTACGAAGCCGATTCGTCTCATCGATTAATGTCGGAGCAACAAATAATTGCACCGCGTGTAATACGAGGTGTGTCACTCTGGATTTCAATAATTTCTCGTTATCTCACTTTCGAAAGCGTTTTTTTCCGTTTCTATGCAATAAAATGTTATAATAAGTTATATCGCTTATCAATTCCTTTTTATGAAAAATCTCTTATAAATAAATCTTACTTAAATAAGAGAGATACAGATTAATATTATTATATTTAAAAAAAAAGTAAACTCTTTTTCCTGTATGATAAAATTTTTAAAAATGTCTCATTTTTCGAAATATTTTATCTGTTATTTTCTCGAATAAAAATTTTAATAATTCTTTTATAATTAATTCTAATTTTTATATTTATAACACTTCAAGATATTTTATTGAAATTAACTTGATAATTTATTAGAGAAGTATATACTTCTCCTATAAAGAATTTGATTTCAAATTGATAATAAAATATCTTCAAGTGTTTTTCATTATGAAAATGTATTTGTTACACAAAAGCTAAAATATAAATAAATTTGTAAATGCAATTAGACCTAATTGTAACATCACTGTTTTTATAAAGAGCTATTTATGTAATGTATTTAGTAAGCAAATCACGTATATATACACACACATATACATATACACACACATATATTGTATATATAAATATTTTAAAATATAGTATCTTAAAAAATATCTTGAAAAGGATTTCCGGAAATCTTTTGTCAAAAGAAAAACATGTTTGACTTCTTTTTACTCTTCAGAAAATACGATAATATCAATATGTAGGTACCCTATCTATATAAAACAGTATGTATTAAACTTACCTGCAATCTATAGATAGAAGTAGAAAGAAAAACTTCTTAGCTTCTTGTCTTAAGTTTTCTCAGAGATCTTCACGAGGCGAAGCCGGATGTAAGCTACCTTATAGTTTTTCTTTGTAATGTCTGCAGTCAAAAGGCCCCTTTCGTTAACGTGTAACCAGAAAAGTCTGATGTCCTTAAATGGCAATGGGTTAGATGGAAATCATGAAATCATAGAACGTGAAGTTGAACAAAAATATCTCGAATTATGCGCGTGTTTTCGAGTCGAGTTTCTTTCTTAAATCTTCTTATTTTGCCACACTTCTCCCGGACGATTTCCTCTGCAAGCATACAAGTTGCGAGCTGCAATCTTTTCACGAGTTAAATGTGTTACAAGATTGTCTTGCTGTTTATAATCGAGTATCATTATATTACAATCAGGATTGTATAAATAATGTAAATAGATATAAACGGCCAAATTTATTTTTGCAATAAATGTAGTAAATTTTCAAATAAATGTGATACTGTAATATAAAGAAAAGATAAATTAAAAATAATTTACAAAATAAAGATTATGAAAGTTGAAGAATTTTTAACACATATATTTTTAATGTACATCTTTCTCATATGATAATGTTTTGATGATGATTTGAAAATTCTCAAATTGTTTGTAATATCAATAAATCATCTTTAAGAAAAAAAAAACAAAATATTTGCAATAAGAAATATAGAAATTATACAGAATACTTCCCGTAATTTCGTATTATTATTATTATTTGATAACCAAGATTGTTTACAAAGGAACGCTTGTACATAATTTCTTCCACGAAACAAGCAGAAACTGGAATACGGAAAAATGTACGTAAACACTCGCAAAAAAAGAACAACGCTTTTAATACAAAAGCTATTTTTATTCCTTTAATCTCATATCAGTCGTGAAAAATCCTTCGCTACATCCAAAGTACATACGACATGTGCAGAATCGAATACATTACGTTATACACGGTAATACAAATCGTATTGCTCAATCGTTCGGAATCATGTGTACCTGAAACTGTGCGCGTGTGTGTATATGTGTATGTGTGTTTTTTGTATATGTATAAGTACGTAAATGAGTGTATATGTGCGCCTGTCCATATATGCAAGATTGTGCTGCGAGCGTCGGAGAGTCGTAACTCTTCGTGGAGTTTTACGGTCGAGAAAAGGAGGGTGGTTTACGTGGAAAGAGGGAAGTGGAATGGCAGGATGGGTGGATTCGAAAGAGATCGATTCGAATGTGGCTTTAGCCCTCATTTTCTCATATATACTTAATATTATTTTCTCTTTCCTTCTCTTCTCTCTCGCTCTCCCCCCCTCCT